>NC_061103.1:51523269-51635671 GCF_015104395.2 Macrobrachium nipponense
TATGTATTTGCTCTTGGGTGTAGTGCTTTGTGTATTGTCATGTGTTTCCTAGTTTTCTGGTATTTGCTGCGGAGTTCAGTCTTTGTCCACTGCACTACTCCTGCACTTTATCTGCTTACTGGTACTGCCCATGTCTGCATATATTCTTTCCTGATCGTGTCCTTCATCTCTTGGTGTTTTACATCCTCTCCTTCCATTACTCCCAGGTATTTATCCTGTCTCGTCAATGCGTTTGATGCTTTTCTCATCTGGTAGCTTTATCCTTTCAGTCATGGTCTCTTTGCCTTTTTGTATGTTGACCAAGGCACATTTTTCTATTCCAAACCCCTACTCATATCCCCAGATACATTTCTTACAGTCTGGATTAGAGTATCTATTTCCTTGATGCTCTTACCATACAGGTTGGTGTCCATGAACATCAGATGGTTAATTCTATTGCCTCCTTTCTTGAATTGGTACCCGGCATCCAACTTCTGCAGTACCTTTGTCATGGGAATCATGGCTGCTACGAAGAGTAGTGGGGACAGTAAGTCACCTTGAAAGATCCCTCTCCTGATGTTAACCTCTGCTAGTCTTATTCCAGAGCTTGTAAGTTCTGTATTCAAGTTGCACATTGTATCTATTATTATTAACTCAGAAGATGAAACCTATTCATATGGAACAAGTCCACAGGGGCCACTGACTTGAAAATAAGCCTCCAAAGAATACGGTGTTCAATAGGAAGTAGTAAGAGGAGGTCAAGGGAAATACAGAAGAGAGGTCTTAGTTATTAAAAAAGAAAAGATAATCGATACATTAATAAACATATAAAGATACATAAAAATTAAGAAGAATAGTATTAGGGTAGTAATGCATTACATCTTTGCTTGAACTTCTGAAGAAGTTCCAACCGCACGACATCCTCTGAAGGGAGGCTGTTCTTCCACAGTCCCCCAACGGTGTGAGGAATAAAGGACCTCTGGAACTGAGAATTTCGACAGTGAGACCCATTTGCTGCATATTGGTGCTGCTGTTCAGCAAATCCGGTTGCTCTCTCTCGGCAGGAAAAGGGGATCAGGGATCCTGTGTGAGTGGGAAAGATTTCTGCTTTCCTTTGCCCATTCTCTCTCGTGGTTACTCTTTATTGTTATTTTTATGGTAGGGCATACTATATACATACCACATCATAATCTACTTCATCTTAGGCAGTCATATGTCAATTGTCGAAACCTTGGGTAAACAGGCAATGCAATAGGTTTACTGATAAGCACATCAGATAAGATAGAATATAGAGTTTAGGACAACAGCCAAGCGCTGGGGCTTGTGAGCTCAGTCAGTGCTGAAACGGAAACTGAGAGTACAAAGGTTTGACAGGTGTAACAGGACGAAAACCTCACAGCTGCACTATGAATCGACTGTTAGGAGAGAGTGGAAAGTAAGATGGAAGAAAGAGAATATGAATGGAGGTACAGTAAAACAAGTGAAAGGGGTTGCAGTTACGGGACGAAGGGCGCTGCAAAGAAGCTTAAGTCATGCCTACAGTGTACTGCATGAGGTGCACTGACGGCAACATACCCACTACGGGGACCTCATCATGTAACGTACGCTTTATTGTAATACAATAATCATGCACAACGCACAAGGGAGAGGTAGTAAACAGACAGACATTTATATCATTGCTGACCGAACTGCAATTTACACTGAACTGACCAAAAAAAAGAACTTTTACAACGTAGATTTAATTAAACAGCAAATGATGAAGTTGGTATCCCTTCATGGAATTTAATCTGTGTAAATCGGTAAGTCAATAAAGTGTATTCATTACATATTGACCAAAGGTTTCAACCGATGACACAGGATAACCTCGATCCATTAACCGACTCCGTGTTTCGGATGGAGTACAAATTTCATCAATTTTGTAAAGCACACAAAACACACAGTCATTAATACCGTTGCTGTAATGCATCTTTAATCAACCCCGAACACACACACATATTTGATCGGAATATCTTTTCATCGTTAATGTGGCGGTACCGAAGCGAAGAAGAGAATAGAATGGCAGCTACCTGTTCACTAGACAATGAACACATGTATACATGGATGCATGTATGCGTGTGTATACGTACACATATGCACCATGTTGCGGTAAACTACAGTATAAACCGTTGCTGTTTGCTTGTTTGCTTTGCTCTTTCTCTCCGGGTTATTCTTTATGCAAACAGAGATTTTTCAAGCTTTGGAACTGTCACAGGTGAGAGAGAGAGAGAGAGAGAGAGAGAGAGAGAGAGAGAGAGAGAGAGAGAGAGAGAGAGAGTGTGTGTGTTTCAATATTAAAATCTAATGCATTTTATATGCATACTGCCAGGTTGGTATCATTTTGCGGACTGTACTGTATTGTGGATTGTTTTGAGGCATGAATTCTCCAATATCGTTTAGGAACAAGACAGGATAAAAGTTATGAAATTACCGTTGCAGCCGTCAAATGTCTGCAAAGGCCTTGGCTGAATTGCTGTGGATCACTTAAGGAGTCAGCAATTAATTCTGTGAAATGCAATCTCTTGTGTTCATTTACACATACACACACACACACACACATATATATATATTATATATATATATATATATATATATATATATCTATATATGTATAATATATATATATATATATATATATATATTATATATATGTGTGTGTGTGTGTGTGTGTGTGTGTGTGTGTTGTAATATCATCTTAAATTATTTCTTTGGTTTCTCTTAACGTAAGTTAAATTTTTGCTTTTTTACACAAGTTTCGAGAAACTGCTTGTTGATTCTTTTCGCTCCCTCCAGGGTTTTGTTTTTGTTGTTATGTAGTTGTATTTATCAGCGCGTTTCCTTTTTCTCGTGTTTCAACGAGTGGAGGATCGTCTTCAGTAAGTGCCTCTTTCGCCTGATGGTTTTACGCTGTTATTTTCTCGTCAACCTCACTCTGTGTGGGGGAGATTTTCATCATGCGAAGGTTAATCGTCATGGTTCCCCGAAGGGAGGTTCACCATCACCTATTCATCCCGCACTCTTCGTCACTGTTTTCTGCAACATTCCCCCCTGGCCACAGACAGGACATTTGAGATGCTCGCTTTTATTTCTGTCAAATGCCAGACTGCGTTGGTGGCGAGGGTTTGTCTCGTGCCCTCTTGTGCGAGTTTTGTCTGTGGGCTTTAATCTTTTTTTGCCACCCCCCCCCCCCCCCCCCCCCCCCACTTCCCGTGAACAAGGTCCAGACCTTGCATCTACGAGGGCACTGCTGTATCCTCCGGGAATCGTCAGGAGGCCTTCCGAGGCCGGAGAAGGGTGAGGAGCATCCCCTATTGCCCGTATTTACCTTCCACTTTATGTGAGTGGACTCTAAATGTTCGAGTTTTGCTTCCAAGCATCAGGTGAAGGCTCCCACGAGCGACTTTGTATACAGTTTTCTCCGACTGAAGCAGTTTCAGTGAGATTTCTCCATATTTAGTGAACAATTGATTATTAATCAATTATTTTTTTTAAATTATTAGGTTAAGGAAAAGTCAGTTATTAGTTTTAAAGTTTCTTGGCTTTTTCTCCGCCTATCGTGTACACGTGAGTGAGTGTTGATTTCGTTCTTCTACTCTGACATTTCTCTCTTACTCTACGGTATATAGTTAGGTAGGAGTTTGAGGTATGTGAGGACATTTATTGCGTATGCTTGGGTGCTTATTTTTCTAGTTCCTCAAGCAGGTTTTCGAGGACATTTCTTTGAATTTTACTTGTAAATAAATAAATGTTAAATTTAGACATTTTCTTTTTTTAGTCTCCCCCTTTGAGTGTTTAGTTACCTGAAGTCTTGTGTGTGTATGGTAAATCTCTGTCAAGACTGGCGATTGATTTATTGAACGGAGGACCTGTTTGAAAAATAATAGTGATAACAATAATAATTTATTCTCTCTCCGCAAAGACTTACTAAGTACACTATTCAGCTGCTGACGTTTCAAGACGATTAGCCCCATTTTCTTAAAACGTCAGCAGCTGAATAAAGTACTTAGTAAGGAACAAAAGATTGTCCTTCCCCTTCGCACCAAATTGCTGTTTACTGGATTGATACAGCCCACCCCAACTTCGCTATATATATATATATATATATATATATATATATATATATATATATATATATATATATATATATATATCTAATAAAAGAAGCCCATAAAAACACCAAAATAGAGAAAAAGAAAAAATACTATATTTCAGAGGACTGCTGTCTCCCTCTTCAGGTAGATGAATGAGAAAAGTTTACAGAAAAGGTGGTATTTTATACCAAGAGGTCCATCCACAAACAAGCCATTTTAAGTCACCCCCGCTGATAATCTTCCTCTAATCTTCTTAAGGGTTGGTTGAATGAAGACGTTGTCGATCGTGTCCGAAATCCATCCTCCTTTTGAGATGTTTCATTACCTGCCTCTCTTTTATTAAGGCCGATTCCATCATTTGACTCTTGTACCCGGCAGTTGCTGCTATAAATTACATGTGACAAAATTCCAGTTTATTCTATGGTTATGTTCATTTATATGGTTGAAAATAGCCGAGTTCTGTTGTCCATACCTAACTGACCGTTTGTGTTGTATTAATCTCTGGGGAAGGGATTTACCTGTAAATCCGATGTAAGATTGGTCACAGTCCTGGCATGGGATTTCGTATACCCCAGAGTCCTTTGGAGATGTCTTTTGTTGGACGTTAATCAGGGATTTGGCTAAGGTGTTTGGGTAAGTAAATACAAAAGGGTTCGATTTTCCGAGGGGGTTGGTTATCCTCTTGTATTATAAGCTTAGTTAAAGACTAATTATTAGTAATAATAATTTTAGAATTGATATCGAAGAAGGATCATGTTTTTTAAGGGCCATTATTATGCTACTTGATAGATCGTGCATATATCTATATATGAACTTTTATACCTAAGTCTGCATTCTGTACATTATTTTACAAGACTTTTGAATCATAGAAATATAAATGGGCCATGTTAGGGCTGTAGTTAGTAGTACCCTTAGGTTTACCTATTTTATGTCTATAAATTTAGTGAATAAATTTAATATAATTGTGGTTAATACTATACTTAATTATTCTAACAATGTAAGTTTGACTATTTATTATTATAGTATATATTTTCTAAATCAGAGAGATTATATTTGATATGTAAGACTAGAATGCATCAAATTACATACTCAGGTGGTAACGTATGAAGGAGGTGCTCAGATCACGTAAACATAGCATATAATAATTATTTTTTTTTATATATAGGTATATATATGTAATTCCATATATATATATATACATATATATTTGTATAGTGTTACGTTTTTGTTTTTTGGCCGAGAATATTAAATTCAGGAACATTTCTAGCCTTTGCTAATGGGGTCACAAAGCATAAACTGAAAAGAAAAGAAAATGAGTAGTGTAAGGTTGCCAGAGTGATAGCCTGATGAAGTAAATGTGAGTTTATTACAATTTTCAGAATAAACATAAACAATAGAGGAGATACAAGGCGTCACTCGATTGAAATGGGATTAGTGCACTGAAGAAACAGTGTTACAAGGAAATTTGTCCTAGATAATTTAAGTTATTATGACGGGAACGGGATTGACAATGTGGAATTCACGCAACCTGTGTCAGTCAGGAACTCAAAATAATCACATAAGATCGTATGGACATAATTAACAAGAGCAAGATTCGAATAGGTTATTAATTCACTTATGTTTGTGAATGTCAGGGGATAATGACTTCATTAATTCACTGAGTCCGAAGGAACCTCGACATAACTTTACACTGTCCTTGGTGAAAAGAAAGGACTGAGTAAGAAAGATGAAAAGTTCAAGATAAAAGATAAAGCTTCAGGATGGACTCTCTCAATTCCAGGCATACCCGCAAATCGGGAATGCTGTGTTAGTCAAGGTGAAGTGGCGCCCTTCCCTTGTTCTTATTAGAGTTGGCAGGTGAATAATGGTTCTTGATGATTGTCGTCTGTCGAGGAGAGAGGATTGGGTGGCCTTGGGAAGCCCTGTGAAGGAGCCTTTTCTCGAAGAAGGACATCTTGCTTCGACTGCAGCTTCCTCGATACTGGCTTACTTTTCTTAGAAAGCAATTTCTTTGTCGCCTGAGGCCATGTCAAGCCTTGTACGACCTGGAGTACAAAGAACCCGCCAGCAGAAGGGAACAGAAAGCAAGGATGTGGAAGGGGTGCAGCCAGCAAATCCCCCAGGTGTTCTCTCTGGGGAGATATTAGGAAGGGGAGACAAGGGGCTTGGACGCTGAGCCCTTAAGAGTTCGCTCTCACTCTTCAAAGTTATTTAATTTTTTTAAAGCTGAAATGTTCGTTTCTTCTCAGGCATAAGGCCTGATATTCATGACTATATTATATACATGTATATATTATATATATATATATATAGATATATATATATATATATATATATATATATATATACATACATACATACATACATACATATACACACACATATATATATACACATATCAAAGAAGATTACAAGGTAAACAAAAAGATCAAGAATACCAAATGGTTAATTGTCGATAATTGTAAGAATCAAAGAGATAAGCCAGAATAGGTTTACATTTGAATTTTGATTTCAATAGGGTTAGTTTGATGTCGTCTCTTTACCTACAAAAGTGCCAGTAGATGATTTACTTGAATTTTTGGAGGAAGAATTAGAAAATCATGATATATTTTTTTATTTAAAAGTTTGACATGGCTGTGGGTAATCCCTTATTTCCTGTCCTTAGCAATATTTACATGGAATTTTTTGAGACAATTCTTACCAAGATTTTGCCCCAAAATTTATATGGTTTAGGTATATGGATGATATTTTCTGTATTTGGCCATTTCACGAAAATCTCCAGGAATTTCTGATTAAGGTGAATAATTTAGTCCTCCCTTCTATAAAATTTACTTTAGAGGAAGAAAGAAATCATAATTTGAACTTTCTTGGTGTAACAGTCCGTAGAAATTATTGAAATTTCACCTTTTCAGTCTTCCGAAAATCAACTAATATTGCCTCTTTTGTTCATTATTATCCCAGTCACCCATCAAAATGTTAAATTCTCTGTTTATCTTCTGGGATGTTCTTAAGGGCTCTTGAGTGTCGTACTGCAGTTGATTGGGGCGGAGATTAAAAACTATTTATGATATTACCGTATGATGAAAGGTTTTTCGAATTTCTACACTTTTATAGCTTTTCCAACATAAATGTTGTTTTCAGTAATACTAATGCCAAAAATTAGTAATACAAAATTCTAAAGATTTTCCCGGCTACGAAATTAATTGTAAAAAGTGTGATAAAATATATTAAGAACAAGCTGGAAAATCACTTTCAAAACGAATCAAACAGCACCAATATTCGGTGAGAACTGGTTAAATATCGAATGCATTATTCATACATATGAAGAGATTTTAGATCATCCTATTAACTGGAATCAGGCAAGATCCTTAATGCTGTGTAGCGATACTGTTTTGAAAGGGAATATCACCGAATCTTTTGTTTCATCAAATCAAATAATGGAAGTGCTGTTTAAAAAAAAAATTTAATTTAAATCTTGGTTGTTTTAAACTCGATGCCTTCATAATGAAAAAAGTTGTAGGTACTAATTATAAGCAACAACATTAATTATATTCAGTTCATTGGTTTTTGGACTTTGTATGGCTAAGCTTCTGTTTCTCTTATGGTTAAGTCTAAGTTTTAGTTTGTGACCGTGTGATCATGGATTTTCCAGGATTATCTCTTGATTTTTACTATTTACAATATCCACATTTATATTCCTTGATCTTTTTGTTTACTTTGACTAATTTTCTTTCCAACTTTATTTCATTTGTGCCTCGACAATGCTTCAATAAAGGCGAAAGCGCTCATTATGAATTTCTGCCTATCATTTTCCTATGGTATTCGCTTATATAATGAAGTGACGTGCATTTACTGTGATTTTAAGCATACATATATACACAATGTATATATATATATATATATATATATATATATATATATATATATCATATGTGTGTGGTGTGTGTGTATATATATATATATAGTATATATTATATATTATATATTATATATATATATATTATATATATATATATATATATATATTATATATATAATATATATATATATATATAATGTGTGCATTTACATGTGTCATACTATTGGGTAATCAGGCACCTTTTTTTTGGTATTTTTTTGTACTAAACAACATACCAATGGGCTAATGAAAAAAGTGAGACATGTTTTTGAATAACTATTTGTGCTATCTTTTGGACATATTACCATTTTTTAAAACTTATTACACAATTATTTAATATCCAAAAAGTGTTGTTGCTTGCTTTACCCCACGCTTTGGGTCAATTGGGCACCGCCTTCAATTTGGCACCTTAGATACAATGATTTACAAAAGATCAGGTGAATTAATTGTACATAACATAAGCAATACTTCTATTAAACATAGATCTACCATTTGGTGTGGTAACTTATGCAAGTTTAATTATAAATTGAAAGTCATGTTCACATATTAGAAAAAGAAACTTGAGCGGTAGCATCAGCGGTATTATCAGGTTCTGCCACATCTTCCGAATATGACTTAACAGAAGGATCATCTGGTTCCTCTTCAGAGGAACTGTCATCTGCGACGAGGTGTAGCCTCCGATATTGGAATTGGCTTTTGCTGAGATTGGAAGCCAGAAGGACCTGCAGTAAGGTTATCCACAGAGGTGCTTTTTCCTGGTGAAACTTCAACCATCTTTTCTCGTCGTTGTTTAGCCACAGGATTAACTGAAGCTTCTCGAAGTTTCACTAGATGTTCAAGAGGTATCGGGCTTACCGGGTGTGGAGCTGATTCTGGCTTTGCAATCTTGTTAAGAACCTCCTGTCCGTTAAGTGGATAGATGCCTGTTGTTTCCAAGCCATTCACAGCAAGTTGCTATTTCTGTTCCATCATGTCAGGCGTTTGTTTAGCAGCTTGGGAAGTGAATCTTTGACACCGTCGTGTAGAACCTTCCATCACTCATCTTCCACCCAGTAAGGACCTTCCTCCATGTTGCTTCCATAGGTGCATAGACGGCAACATCTAGATGCTGTAGCAAATGAGTGGTATGAGAGGGAAAGAGGATTATTTTAATGTTATTCAATTCATACAGTTCAATGACGTCAGTAGAGAGATGGCAAAGTAAGTTGTCTCCAATGAGATATCTAGGTGCTTCATTTCGTAGGTGCCTGAAGTAAGGTGCTGCTGATTTTGTAAGCCAATCAGTGAAGCAATGTGTATCAAACCATCCTGATTTTGACTCGTAGCATACATTGATTGGTCCTCCAGTTACCCAGGTCCATTATACGCTCAGCATTATACACCATATATGGAGGGAGAAAGGCACCTGTAGCAGAACAAGCTAACATAAAGGAAACGGATCACTTGGGACTATTTGTAACTCATTCCGCATGTTTTGTACTCTTCCGAAAAATCATTAACTTTCCTTTTGGGTCATCGCTTAGATTGGTTTCATCATATTGACAATATTTAGGTGGCACCCCAACTAGTGTAACTTTCAAATTGTCAAAGAACCTATTCACAGCTTTGTAGACACCGCAGCACCTGTCCTGCTAATATTTTGGCATGTTCTCTGAGACTGCATTGCACTGTGTTTGATGTATGGATCCCCACACTAGTCATCACCAGGCAGATTGTTCTTAAAGTAAGGACAATCCCTTCCAGCTTTGTCTAAGAAAGTTTTCACAAACACTTTCAGAGCATTTTTCCCAAAGGCATAACCATAGTCTGCAAATGTTGTGATATTTTGCTTATGCTGAGCTCCTCTTCGGGTAACAAAGCTCTGTGTTGACCAACTGCACTTGTTTTTTCATTGACCGCTGAGATGATTCCGTAGAGTCCTGTGAGGAATGTGGCAGCAGCTTGAAGCCACCTTCTCACAGGGTTCTCCCTCAGTGACCTGTCTGACAGCTTCTTAGAGATCGTCTTTGTAAGATTTTGGTGGTTTGGGCCCACCACGAGGCTTGTAATTCCGCACATCTGTAAGAAAAGATAGTGATAAAGCCTTATGGCTTTGAACTAGTTTACTTTCAATTTGCCATTCTGTTAAAAGGATTGCCAGAAATGATAAATTCAAAAAGTGCCCGATTACCCCGACATAGAGTGTGCCCAGTTATTATTGGTAATGTGATATGCTGAAATAAATCTTTTCATCTAGCTTAATGTGTAAATTATATGTATCACAGTGATGTGATAAGACTGATATGTGCATATTATATGTGATATATATATATATATATATATATATATATATATATATATATATATATATATATATATATAAAAATGTCATAGTGCAGGGCTGGAGGTGGTCCACAACTGTGATCAGAAAATAGAATAAAAATTAATAAAAGACTACTAAAAATTACCATAAAAAAAAGGATTGAAGGTAAACATAATGTTTTCACTTTGAATGTATAATTCTGTAAGGTCCTCGGAAGAGTAACATTACTGGAGTACTGACTGGCTCTAGGCACTAGAAGGTTAATCACTATTTTGTACAGTGTCGAATCACATGTGCCACTGAGTTGGAAGCAAAATCACTCATTCTAAAAGATCACATGGTGTATGGAAATATAGATGGAGACCTTAAACTAATAACGATAAGCAAGTTTAAGCAAGTTTAAGCTTCCAACTGGATTCTCGGGACTACTATATCAACACTTGGCACTGGCAGAAAACTTGAGTAGTCTGCACGAAACTGCGAAGCAGGCAGAGACTACCACAAAGACTAACTGTGGTAAACTTACGTAAAATTGGTTAATGCAATGAAAGAGATAAGCAAAACCCAACCATTACCAATGCTTCAGTATTGTGTTATTACATTAGAATCACTGTTAGCAAAGTGGCAAAACTAATATCTTTTCTACACTGATTTCACAAGAATATCACAATTTCACTAACTCACGTGGGTCTCTGAAGGAGACGAAAATAATGAGGATGGTGATATGAGAAACAGTCGAAACGGATTGAATGCATGGAATCATAGGTTAAGGGCCGACAGATCAATTTCGAACTAATTTTCCTTAGTCATGGCGAGACATAGTAAAATAAATCACCTGGGCTTGAGCGGAAAGACTTCGGTCGCTTTGCAGGGCCTCATCAGGGAATCAAAGAGATGGCGCTCCTCGTTAGGCAGTGCCTAGGTACTTCAAGGTGTAATAGCTTCGGTATAGATGTCGTGGCGGACTTTAAAGCAGAATCCAGTCTACAGACAGCGTAGTCGTTTGGGAAGCTAGCCGTGTTCATCATCAAGACAAGTAGGCGAGAGCGGCGGGCTGAGGTTCATCGGACATGCCACTGCTTTGGAACAGATGATACTGCAATTACTGTCTAGGGTGGAATGCTAGTGTATACTGCTATTGGTAGTAGCTAGGGCAAAGTGCAATTTGGTAGGCCATGCCAGGCCATATTTATACCCAATTTTGGGTGGTTCTGGAAATATTTTGTCCAAACTGGAGTGATCTCCCAGGGTCCTTTCATCTCTGCCGCTAATCCCTGCAGGTACCTGAAAACGTTGTGAAAGCCAGAAGAGGAGGTATTGAAGGAAAGGGTACAATGGGGTGCTAATTGGGTCGGTAGGTGGCAATGCAGTGTGAGGAGGTGGAGTGTAGGCATGGGATGCTACAACAACAATGGCAAGGGAAAGATTAGGTCAAAAATGGTAAGTGGTCAGGTCAGACGGACCACACGTGAGAAGGTGTGGATTCTAGCAGACAAAGGGTCAAATCTCTGTTAATGACTTTGTAAAATTAAGCTTGGGATTAAATGTAATGGTAGAAGGGGGCGGCAATCCCTTAGTTAAGTTTCGTTTTTCCATCTCGGGATCGACTTATGACAAAGGGATGACAAGTGACAAATCACTTTTTGTCATGTCGTGAAAATGACATTTTCCATCTACGAATTGGTGTTTGGGAACAATGGGGAAGAAGCCAAGTCGAAATGTCTCTCAGCTTTCCAAGATATTAAAACAACATGGATTCACTTGACCTTATTCTGAACATGAAGCAGTTATATATTTTAGTTCGAATTCTTTTATATTTCGAATTCTCTTTCATTCTCAAATTTCCCTTATGTTACTTCTCAAACTTTCTCTCAGTTTGTGAAACTTCCCTCGGCATTTCCCTCAGTTTGTGAAGAAGAAAAGGAAATAGACACGGTGTCAGAAGGTCTCGCAGTACTACGCTTTCGTTTAACTTTCATTCTTGGCTTTTGCCCTTTCCTTCGTACATACTTCTCGGGCATTCCACTGAGGGGTCATAGATGTGTATTTCTGGTGAAAGTAGTTCAATCTCGACGTGGTTCGAAAGTCACTTAAAGCCGTCGGTCCCGTTGCTGGATAACCACTGGTTCCATGCAACGTAAAAACACCATACAAACAAACAAACAAAAACAAAAAAAGCCTTCATTCACACTATTCATCACGCCCTTCCAAGTTTTCGTGATTCAGTTACCATCCCCACTTATATTATAAATATATATATATATATATATATATATATAAATATAGTATATATATATATATATATATATATATATCTATATTTATAATATATATATATATATATATATATTATATATATATATATATATATATTATATATATATATATATAATATATATATATATATATATATATATACAATACTACATACATACATACATACATTACATAACATACATACCATACATACATACATACATATCATACATACATACATACACACATACGACATACATATATATGTATATATATATAAAATATATATTTTTAAAATACATTATATATATATAGTATATATATATATATATATATGACTGTAAAAAATGTTCTGTAACACAGAGTTCCATCTAATAAAAGGAGCCCATAAAAACACCAAAATAGCCAAATCCCTGATTAACGTCCAACAAAAGACATCTCCAAAGGACTCTGGGGTATACGAAATCCCATGCCAGGACTGTGACCAATCTTACATCGGATTTACAGGTAAATCCCTTCCCCAGAGATTAATACAACACAAACGGTCAGTTAGGTATGGACAACAGAACTCGGCTATTTTTCAACCTATAATGAACATAACCATAGAATAAACTGGAATTTGTCACGTGTAATTTATAGCAGCAACTGCCCGGTACAAGAGTCAAATGATGGAATCGGCCTTAATAAAAGAGAGGCAGGTAATGAACATCTCAAAAGGAGGATGGATTTCGGACACGATCGACAACGTCTTCATTCAACCAACCCTTAAGAAGATTAGAGGAAGATTATCAGCGGGGGTGACTTAAAATGGCTTGTTTGTGGATGGACCTCTTGGTATAAATACCACCTTTTCTGTAAAACTTTTCTCATTCATCTACCTGAAGAGGGAGACAGCAGTCTCTGAAATATAGTACTTTTTCTCTTATTTTGGTTTTGGTGTTATGGGAACTCCTTTTATTAGATGGAACTATGTTGGTTACAGAACATTTTTACCAGTCATATATATATATATATATATATTCCATACATATATATAGTATTATATATATATTTTATATATGATTTTATATATATATATATATATATATATATATATATATATATATATATATATATTATATATATATATCATATATAAGTATATATATATATATATGTATGTATGTATGTATGTATGTATGTATGTATGTATGTATGTATGATGTATGTATGTATGTATGTATGTGTAGTATATATATGTATATATATGTATATATATATATATATATATAATATATATATATATATATAATATATATATATATATAATATATATATATAATATATATATATATATATATATATGATATATATGATATATATAATATTTGGATGTATAACTGAATCACGAAAACTTGGAACGTGATGAATAGTGTGAATGAAGGCTTTTTTTGTTTTTGTTTGTTTGTTTGTATGGTGTTTTTACGTTGCATGGAACCAGTGGTTATCCAGCAACGGGACCGACGGCTTTAAGTGACTTTCGAACCACGTCGAGATTGAACTACTTTCACCAGAAATACACATCTATGACCCCTCAGTGGAATGCCCGAGAAGTATGTACGAAGGCAAAAGCCAAGAATGAAAGTTAAACGAAAGCGTAGTACTGCGAGACCTTCTGACACCTGTCTATTTCCTTTTCTCTTCACAAACTGAGGGAAATGCCGAGGGAAGTTTCACAAACTGAGAGAAAGTTTGAGAAGTAACATAAGGGAAATTTTGAGAATGAAAGAGAATTCGAAATATAAAAGAATTCGAACTAAAATATATAACTGCTTCATGTTCAGAATAAGGTCAAGTGAATCCATGTTGTTTTAATATCTTGGAAAGCTGAGAGACATTTCGACTTGGCTTCTTCCCCATTGTTCCCAAACACCAATTCGTAGATGGAAAATGTCATTTTCACGACATGACAAAAGTGATTTGTCACTTGTCATCCCTTTGTCATAAGTCGATCCCGAGATGGAAAAACGAAACTTAACTAAGGGATTGCCGCCCCCTTCTACCATTACATTTAATCCCAAGCTTAATTTTACAAAAGTCATTAACAGAGATTTGACCCTTTGTCTGCTAGAATCCACACCTTCTCACGTGTGGTCCGTCTGACCTGACCACTTACCCATTTGACCTAATCTTTCCCTTGCCATTGTTGTTGTAGCATCCCATGCCTACAACTCCACCTCCTCACACTGCATTGCCACCTACCGACCCAATTAGCACCCCATTGTACCCTTTCCTTCAATACCTCCTCTTCTGGCTTTCAACAACGTTTTCAGGTACCTGCAGGGATTAGCGGCAGAGATGAAAGGACCCTGGGAGATCACTCCAGTTTGGACAAAATATTTCCAGAACCACCCAAAATTGGGTATAAATATGGCCTGGCATGGCCTACCAAATTGCACTTTGCCCTAGCTACTACCAATAGCAGTATACACTAGCATTCCACCCTAGACAGTAATTGCAGTATCATCTGTTCCAAAGCAGTGGCATGTCCGATGAACCTCAGCCCGCCGCTCTCGCCTACTTGTCTTGATGATGAACACGGCTAGCTTCCCAAACGACTACGCTGTCTGTAGACTGGATTCTGCTTTAAAGTCCGCCACGACATCTATACCGAAGCTATTACACCTTGAAGTACCTAGGCACTGCCTAACGAGGAGCGCCATCTCTTTGATTCCCTGATGAGGCCCTGCAAGCGACCGAAGTCTTTCCGCTCAAGCCCAGGATTTATTTACTCATGTCTCGCCCATGGACTAAGGAAAATTAGTTCGAAATTGATCTGTCGGCCCTTAACCTATGATTCCATGCATTCAATCCGTTTCGACTGTTTCTCATATCACCATCCTCATTATTTTCGTCTCCTTCAGAGACCCACGTGAGTTAGTGAAATTGTGATATTCTTGTGAAATCAGTGTAGAAAAGATATTAGTTTTGCCACTTTGCTAACAGTGATTCTAATGTAATAACACAATACTGAAGCATTGGTAATGGTTGGGTTTTGCTTATCTCTTTCATTGCATTAACCAATTTTACGTAAGTTTACCACAGTTAGTCTTTGTGGTAGTCTCTGCCTGCTTCGCAGTTTCGTGCAGACTACTCAAAGTTTTCTGCCAGTGCCAAGTGTTGATATAGTAGTCCCGAGAATCCAGTGGAAGCTTAAACTTGCTTACAGTGCTCTGCCACTGAGTGTTGCTTATCGTTATTAGTTTTAAGGTCTCCATCTATATTTCCATACACCATGTGATCTTTTAGAATGAGTGATTTTGCTTCCAACTCAGTGGCACATGTGATTCGACACTGTACAAAATAGTGATTAACCTTCTAGTGCCTAGAGCCAGTCAGTACTCCAGTAATGTTACTCTTCCGAGGACCTTACAGAATTATACATTCAAAGTGAAAACATTATGTTTACCTTCAATCCTTTTTATGGTAATTTTAGTAGTCTTTATTAATTTTTATTCTATTTTCTGATCACAGTTGTGGACCACCTCCAGCCCTGCACTATGACATTTTATATATATATATATATATATATATATATATATATATATATATATATATATATATATATATATATATATATATACACATATAAATATGCACATATCAGTCTTATCACATCACTGTGATACATATATACACATTAAGCTAGATGAAAGCATTAGTCAGCAATATCACATTACAATAATAACTGGGCACACTCTATGTCGGGGTAATCGGGCACTTTTTGAATTTATCATTTCTGGCAATCCTTTTAACAGAATGGCAAATTGAAAGTAACTAGTTCAAAGCCATAAGGCTTTATCACTATCTTTTTCTTTACAGATGGTGCGGAATTACAAGCCTCGTGGTGGGCCCAAACCACCAAAATCTTACAAAGACGATCTCTAAGAAGCTGTCAGACAGGTCACTGAGGGAGAACCCTGTGAGAAGGTGGCTTCAAGGCTGCTGCACATTCCTCACAGGACTCTACGGAATCATCTCAGCGGTCAATGAAAAACAAGTGCAGTTGGTCAACACAGAGCTTTGTTACCCGAAGAGGAGCTCAGCATAAGGCAAAATATCACAACATTTGCAGACTATGGTTATGCCTTTGGGAAAAATGCTCTGAAAGTGTTTGTGAAAACTTTCTTAGACAAAGCTGGAAGGGATTGTCCTTACTTTAAGAACAATCTGCCTGGTGATGACTAGGTGTGGGGATCCATACATCAACACAGTGCAATGCAGTCTCAGAGAACATGCCAAAATATTAGCAGGACAGGTGCTGCGGTGTCTACAAAGCTGTGAATAGGTTCTTTGACAATTTGAAAGTTACACTAGTTGGGGTGCCACCTAAATATTGTCAATATGATGAAACCAATCTAAGCGATGACCCAAAAGGAAAGTTAATGATTTTTCGGAAGAGTACAAAACATGCGGAATGAGTTACAAATAGTCCCAAGTGATCCGTTTCCTTTATGTTAGCTTGTTCTGCTACAGGTGCCTTTCTCCCTCCATATATGGTGTATAATGCTGAGCGTATAATGGACCTGGGTAACTGGAGGACCAATCAATGTATGCTACGAGTCAAAATCAGGATGGTTTGATACACATTGCTTCACTGATTGGCTTACAAAATCAGCAGCACCTTACTTCAGGCACCTACGAAATGAAGCACCAAATATCTCATTGGAGACAACTTACTTTGCCATCTCTCTACTGACGTCATTGAACTGTATGAATTGAATAACATTAAAATAATCCTCTTTCCCTCTCATACCACTCATTTGCTACAGCATCTAGATGTTGCCGTCTATGCACCTATGGAAGCAACATGGAGGAAGGTCCTTACTGGGTGGAAGATGAGTGATGGAAGGTTCTACACGACGGTGTCAAAGATTCACTTCCCCAAGCTGCTAAACAAACGCCTGGACATGATGGAACAGAAATAGCAACTTGCTGTGAATGGCTTGGAAACAACAGGCATCTATCCACTTAACGGACAGGAGGTTCTTAACAAGAATTGCAAAGCAGAATCAGCTCCACACCCGGTAAGCCGATACTCTTGAACATCTAGTGAAACTTCGAGAAGCTTCAGTTAATCCTGTGGCTAAACAACGACGAGAAAAGATGGTTGGGAAGTTTCACCAGGAAAAAGCACCTCTGTGGTAACCTTACTGCAGGTCCTTCTGGCTTCCAATCTCAGCAAAAGCCAATTCCAATATCGGAGACTACACCTCGTCGCAGATGACAGTTCCTCTGAAGAGGAACCAGATGATCCTTCTGTTAAGTCATATTCGGAAGATGTGGCAGAACCTGATAATACCGCTGATGCTACCGCTCAAGTTTCTTTTTCTAATATGTGAACATGACTTTCAATTTATAATTAAACTTGCATAAGTTACCACACCAAATGGTAGATCTATGTTTAATAGAAGTATTGCTTATGTTATGTACAATTAATTCACCTGATCTTTTGTAAATCATTGTATCTAAGGTGCCAAATTGAAGGCGGTGCCCAATTGACCCAAAGCGTGGGGTAAAGCAAGCAACAACACATTTTGGATATTAAATAATTGTGTAATAAGTTTTAAAAAATGGTAATATGTCCAAAAGATAGCACAAATAGTTATTCAAAAACATGTCTCACTTTTTTCATTAGCCCATTGGTATGTTGTTTAGTACAAAAAAATACCAAAAAAAAGGTGCCTGATTACACAATAGTATGACACATGTAAATGCACACATTATATATATATATATATATATATATATATATATATATATATATATATATATATATATATATATATATATATATATATATATATATATATACATATATATACATATATATACACACACACATATATATATATATATATATATATATAGTATATATATATATATTATATATATATATATACATTGTGTATATATGTATGCTTAAAATCACAGTAAATGCACGTCACTTCATTATATAAGCGAATACCATAGGAAAATGATAGGCAGAAATTCATAATGAGCGCTTTCGCCTTTATTGAAGCATTGTCGAGGCACAAATGAAATAAAGTTGGAAAGAAAATTATAAAGTAAACAAAAAGATCAAGAATACCAAATGGATAATTGTAAATAGTAAAAATCAAAGAGATAATCCTGGAAAATCCATGATCACACGGTCACAAACTAAAACTTAGACTTAACCATAAGAGAAACAGAAGCTTAGCCATACAAAGTCCAAAAACCAATGAAACTGAATATATTAATTTTGTTGCTTATATTTAGTACCTACAACTTTTTTCATTATGAAGGCATCGAGTTTAATCAAACCAAGATTTAAATTTAAAGCACTTCCATTATTTGATTTGATGAAACAAGATTCGGTGATATTCCTTTCAACAGTATCGCTACACAGCATTAAGGATCTTGCCTGATTCCAGTTAATAGGATGATCTAAATCTCTCATATGTATGAATAATGCATTCGATATTTAACCAGTTCTCACCGAATATTGGTGCTGTTTGATTCGTTTTGAAAGTGATTTTCCAGCTTGTTCTTAATATATTTTATCACACTTTTTACAATTAATTTCGTAGCCGGGAAAATCTTTAGAATTTTGTATTACTAATTTTTGGCATTAGTATTACTGAAAACAACATTTATGTTGGAAAGCTATAAAAGTGTAGAAATTTCGAAAAACCTTTCATCATACGGTAATATCATAAATAGTTTTAATCTCCGCCCCAATCAACTGCAGGCTACAGACACTCAAGAGCCCTTAAGAACATCCCAGAATAAACAGAGAATTTAACATTTTGATGGTGACTGGGATAATAATGAACAAAAGAGGCAATATTAGTTGATTTTCGGAAGACTGAAAAGGTGAAATTTCAATAATTTCTACGGACTGTTACACCAAGAAAGTTCAAATTATGATTTCTTTCTTCCTCTAAAGTAAATTTTATAGAAGGGACTAAATTATTCACCTTAATCAGAAATTCCTGGAGATTTTCGTGAAATGGCCAAATACAGAAAATATCATCCATATACCTAAACCATATAAATTTTGGGGGCAAAAATCTTGGTAAGAATTGTCTCAAAAAATTCCATGTAAATATTGCTAAGGACAGGAAATAAGGGATTACCCACAGCCATGTCAAACTTTTAAATAAAAAAATATATCATGATTTTCTAATTCTTCCTCCAAAAATTCAAGTAAATCATCTACTGGCACTTTTGTAGGTAAAGAGACGACATCAAAACTAACCCTATTGAAATCAAAATTCAAATGTAAACTATTCTGGATTATCTCTTTGATTCTTACAATTATCGACAATTAACCATTTGGTATTCTTGATCTTTTTGTTTACCTTGTAATCTTCTTTGATATGTGTGTATATATATATGTGTGTGTATATGTATGTATGTAGTAGTATGTATATATATATATATATAATATATATATATATATATATATATACATGTATATAATATAGTCATGAATATCAGGCCTTATGCCTGAGAAGAAACGAACATTTCAGCTTTAAAAAAATTAAATAACTTTGAAGAGTGAGAGCGAACTCTTAAGGGCTCAGCGTCCAAGCCCCTTGTCTCCCCTTCCTAATATCTCCCCAGAGAGAACACCTGGGGGATTTGCTGGGCTGCACCCCTTCCACATCCTTGCTTTCTGTTCCCTTCTGCTGGCGGGTTCTTTGTACTCCAGGTCGTACAAGGCTTGACATGGCCTCAGGCGACAAAGAAATTGCTTTCTAAGAAAAGTAAGCCAGTATCGAGGAAGCTGCAGTCGAAGCAAGATGTCCTTCGAGAAAAGGCTCCTTCACAGGGCTTCCCAAGGCCACCCAATCCTCTCTCCTCGACAGACGACAATCATCAAGCAACCATTGATTCACCTGCCAACTCTAATAAGAACAAGGGAAGGGCGCCACTTCACCTTGACTAACACAGCATTCCCGATTTGCGGGTATGCCTGGAATTGAGAGGAGTCCATCCTGAAGCTTTATCTTTTATCTTGAACTTTTCATCTTTCTTACTCAGTCCTTTCTTTTCACCAAGGACAGTGTAAAGTTATGTCGAGGTTCCTTCGGACTCAGTGAATTAATGAAGTCATTATCCCCTGACATTCACAAACATAAGTGAATTAATAACCTATTCGAATCTTGCTCTTGTTAATTATGTCCATACGATCTTATGTGATTATTTTGAGTTCCTGACTGACACAGGTTGCGTGAATTCCACATTGTCAATCCCGTTCCCGTCATAATAACTTAAATTATCTAGGGACAAATTTCCTTGTAACACTGTTTCTTCAGTGCACTAATCCCATTTCAATCGAGTGACGCCTTGTATCTCCTCTATTGTTATGTTTATTCTGAAAATTGTAAATAAACTCACATTTACTTCATCAGGCTATCACTCTGGCAACCTTACACTACCTCATTTTCTTTTCTTTTCAGTTTATGCTTTGTGACCCCATTAGCAAAGGCTAGAAATGTTCCTGAATTTAATATTCTCGGCCACAAAACGTAACACTATACAAATATATGTATGTATATATATATATATGGAAATGACATATATATACTATATATATATATAATTATATGCTATGTTTACGTGATCTGAGCACTCCCTTCATACGTTACCACCTGAGTATGTAATTTGATGCATTCTAGTCTTACATATTATCAAATATAATCTCTCTGATTAGGAATATACTATAATAATAAAATAGTCAAACTTACATTGTTAGAATAATTAAGTATAGTATTAACCACAATTATATTAAATTTATTCACTAAATTTATAGACATAAAATAGGTAAACCTAAGGGTACTACTAACTACAGCCCTAACATGGCCCATTTATATTTCTATGATTCAAAAGTCTTGTAAAATAATGTGACAGAATGCAGACTTAGGTATAAAAGTTCATATATAGATATATGCACGATCTATCAAGTAGCATAATAATGGCCCTTAAAAAACATGATCCTTCTTCGATATCAATTCTAAAATTATTATTACTAATAATTAGTCTTTAACTAAAGCTTATAATACAAGAGGATACTTTAATTTTGAAATAATGCAACCGCTGCTATCTCGAATATGCCACTTAATATGAATTATGGAGTCATATGCTCCCACTTTTCTAGATTTGTAAATATTTATATGAATATTGAAAATTTTGTCAGCAATTGTCAATTATTTGGTAATAATTAATGATAAATTCCCAATGTACATGACTCAAACACTAATTAATTAATCTGAATGTTAGGTCAGATCAGGTGATCAGATCTTCCAATATATAAAAAAATCAAGTTTTTCTGTTCGCTTACTATGTGTACTGTATATACATATGTATGTATGTATATATTATACATATAGATATATGTGTATATATCATACATATATATATAATATATATATAATATATATATATATATATATTTATCCTTAAATCCACTGTAGAAAAATAGGCAGTTCTAAGCATTTTTAGATGGGCTTTAATTGTTCGCGAATACAGGCCATCCACTGTATATATATATATATATATATATATATATATATATATAATATATATATATATATATATATATATATATATATATATATATATATATATAATATATATATATATATATCATTACATATATATATATACATAATATATATATATATAATAATATATATTATATATATATATATATACATATATATATGTATTACATATATTTATATATATATATATATAGAGAGAGAGAGAGCAGAAGCAGGAATAAACGTAGCTAAGTATTACAATTTATTCCAACCGATGCGTTTCGCATTCAGCAGAATGTATCCTCAGGGTCTGTACAATAAATAATAATGACCAATATAAATTAAATGAATTTGCAAATTGTCTAAAAATCATTTAGAAACTAGTTAAAATGAAAAACAAAACTTCACACATAGGTAAAAATACACTAAACATTAGAAAACACCACAAGAAATTAAAAGCACATTTGTTAATTAAAAGTTCAGATAGAACGCTAAAAAAAACTAGTAAAATAAAAAGTTCAAAAATATTTGAGGAACACTGGGGGTCGACATACCATGGTCAGAGGTAAACAAAACTAAAAGAATGTATAAGAAAAATAGGCTAAGAAAGATACAAGGGGGCGGCGATGGACTGGTTGTATTAATAAAAACAGTCGAGGATCAATAGTTCATTTGGGCTGGAGTTTTGACCCACAATTCAAGAACATTTAAAGAATCAGTACTCCCCCAAGATTCTGATACATTTATGGAGAGCATAGATGTTGAACCCCTTTTTACCAATGTTCCTGTTAGGGAGACCATTCGCATAATTTTAGACGAGTTATTTCCCCAACCTAATTCATGCTTTCATAATTTTAACCGTTCGACCTTTAAATCTCTTTTAGAAATGACGGTGCTGGACACAGGCTTTATCTTTAATAACAACTTATATACACAAGTGGAGGGCATGGCTATGGGGGTCTCCTTTAGGTCCTACCTTTTCCAATATCTTTATGTGCTCGCTAGGAGAGCGCTTTTTAGATGAGTGCCCTCTTTCCTTCCGCCCTTTATTTTATCAAAGATACGTTAACGACACCGTCACCCTTTTCATGCGTTACTTTGATTACGTTTCATTTTTGGAATTCGTTAATTCATATCACCCAAATATTAGGTTTACCCTTGAAAGGGAAGTGAACGACCGTCTTTCATTTTTAGATGTAGAAGTCTTTCGTGAAAACAGTCAGTTTAATACTACCATCTTTAGGAAAAGGACATTTACAGGCTTGGGAACCAATTTTCATAGCTTTTGTTTTCATAATTTTAAATCTAACTCCATTTTTACTCTTGTATATAGAGCCGTCTCCCTTACGTCTAACTGGCATGTCTTTCATAAAGAAACGACCTTTCTTTTAACATATTTTACCAATAACTGCTTTCCCACCATCTTGTCAACAGGATTATCTACAAGGTTCTTAACAAAGAGTTTTGCACTAACACCAAAGAAATAAATGCTCCAAAGCTTCCTTTTTATGCCCGATTCCCATATTTGCAAATTGATTCCTTTAGGGCCGAATTTACAAATATCGTACAAAAAAACTTTGGTGCAATTGGCGTAGTGTTTAGATTTAAAGATCGTTTATGCCCCCTCGTGTCCTGGGATAGAGGGCACAAATATTCTTGTCCCAGATGTAGCCTGGGAACTTAGTTGGGTTCTTCTCAGAGAAGATGAGGTTTCTTCGCATAACAGTCCAGTATACGTGAACATAGTAAAAAATGTAAAGTTCTAAGTAAGTATAATGATTTTATTAATGTGGGTCAAAAACCCAGCCCAAATGAACTATAGATCCTCGAAAGTCTTTTTATAAAACAATTTGTTCCGCAGTTAAACAACCAGTCCACCACCCCTTTGTATCTTTCTTAGCCTATATTTGTTGTATACATTCTTTAAGTTTTTGTTTATCTCTTTCCATGGTAGGTCGACCGCCCGCGTTCCTCAAATATTTTTTAACTTTGTATTTAACTAATTTTTCTAACTTTCTATCTGAACTTTTAATGAATATATGTGCTTTTAATTTCTCGTGTTGTTTTGTCAATTGTTAGTGCATTTCTACATGTGTGTGAAGTTTTGTTTTTCATTTCAACTGGTTTGTAAATGATTTTTAGACAATTTGCAAATTCATTGAATTTATGGCGGTCATTATTTATCATACAAACCCTAAGGATGCATTCTGCTGAATGCGAAACGCATCGGTTGGAATAAATTGTAATACTTGTCCTTGTTGGTTTCTGTTCCTGCTCCCTGTGCATTTTATCACTTTGGCTGACTCGCTTGCTTTACTTTCTCCGTTCACACACACACACATATATATACATACATACATACGTACACACACGAACATATATATATATATATATATATATATATATATATATATATATATATATATATGTGTGTGTGTGTGTGTGTGTGTACATATATATATATATATATATATATATATATATATATATATATATATATATATATATATATATATGACTGGTAAAAATGTTCTGTAACAACAGAATTCCATCTAATAAAAGGAGCCCATAAAAACACCAAAATATAGAGAGAAAAGTACTATATTTCAGAGACTGCTGTCTCCGTCTTCAGGTAGATGAATGAGAAAAGTTTACAGAAAAGGTGGTATTTATACCAAGAGGTCCATCCACAGGCAAGCCAATTTAGGTCACCCCCGCTGATAATCCTCCTTTAATCTTCTTAAGTGTTGGTTGAATGAAAACCTTGTCGATCGTATCTGAAATCCATGCTCCTTTTGAGATGTTCATTACCTGCCTCTCTTTTATTAAGGCCGATTCCATCATTTGACTCTTGTACCGGCAGTTGCTGCTATAAATTACATGTGACAAATTCCAGTTTATTCTATGGTTATGTTCATTTATATGGTTGAAAATAGCTGAGTTCTGTTGTCCATACCTAACTGACCGTTTGTGTTGTATTAATCTCTGGGGAAGTGATTTACCTGTAAATCCGATGTAAGATTGGTCACAGTCCTGGCATGGGATTTTGTATACCCCAGAGTCCTTGGGAGATGTCTTTTGTTGGACGTTAATCAAGGATTTGGCTAAGGTGTTTGGGTAAGTAGATGCAAAAGGGTTAGATTTTCCCAGGGGGTGGGTTACTCTCTTAATTGTGTCCAGGTGAGGAATTTTTATTTTATTGTTGGGTGTATCTTTGGTCTTGTCTTTAGAGGGTCGGTAGAAAATTACGTTTGCTTTGTGAATTGCTTTCTCAATTATATGGTCAGGATACTTTAAAGACGAAAGTTGCTTGCAAATTAGTTCAAATTATTTTTCCAGGAATTCTGGGGAACAAATTCGTAAGGCTCTTAAGAACAGGTTGCTAGCTACACCTATCTTGATAGTAATGTCGTGATAGCTATAGTGAATGTATGAATGCCTCAAAGAACAAGTACTACCAAAAATGTATGGATTCGGGAGATGGACTCTGCAATCAGACCCCTTCCCTCTCTCACACAAGATTTTCCTGGAGGAAAGAATCACTGATACGAAAAACGACATCTACATACTACGCAGAGTGATATATGGAACTCAGTCTAATCTTCGCCTCCTCACTACGGACCACATATACAGGTATCTGATTTCATTCTGTTCCGACATTGCTGCCTATAATAGCGTGACTCATTCCAACAGACTTTTACGCAAGTTAAATAACCTAATAGACAATAGCGCATGGAATAATCTTGAGCATCAAGACAAAGTTTTAAACTTATCCAACACCCCCCTTACTGTAAATCAACATTTAGTTTTAAATTTAGGCTTATCCTTTGCCCTTATGCCAGACCGCAAAAACAACCTAGACTTCATAGTGGCTTTTGATAAATTCATATCTGACAAAAACTACAGCCGTGAAGAGATATGTTTAAAAGGAGTGTTACTAAATGCTTTATCTGACTTACATAAGAAATATCCTGTTCCCCGCAGATTCATGATAGCCATCCACTCGCTAAAAAAGTTAGATGTTATAATAAGTAGATCCGACAAAGACGGCAAAATCGTAATATGGACAAAGACTTCTACCTCGACAAAATCAACCAGCTCCTTAGCGACACAAACACTTACGAAAAACTGACGAAAAATCCCCTCCAAAACGTTCCCACAGAATTTTTTCGGAAAGTAAGATTAATTGGCCAAGACAAAAAGAGTATTGAACTATTAGAGAAATTTAAAGTAATTAATCCTAAATTACCCCACTTTTATGGCCTTCCCAAAACTCACAAAGACAATCTTCCATTCAGACCCATCGTTTCATGTGCCGGAGCTTTCAATTACAAAATTTCTAAATGGTTAGCTGGCCTCCTTTCCCCTTTTTTAGGCACTTTTTCTCCCAGTCACATTAAACATTCAGAAGATTTTTGTCACAAATTCAGAGAAGCACATATACCAATTCACAACATAAAACCTTTAAGCCTTGACGTAGACTCCCTATTCACAAAAGTACCAGTACAGGACGTTCTTCAGTTTTTAAGGGGAAAATTATCCCCCTATTCAGATCATTTCCCATTGGCGCTTGACAAAATAATAAAGCTAGTTGAATTATGTGCATCTAATAACGTATTTTCATTCGGGGAATCATTCTACAAGCAAAAATTCGGGTGTAGTATGGGTAGTCCTTTAAGTCCTGTTCTAGCCAATCTGTACATGGAATACTTTGAAACTACAGTAATAAATGCAATAAAACCCAAAAACATGCTGTGGATGAGATATGTGGATGATATCCTAACATTTTGGGATAATGAGTGGGGCAATTTTAATTAATTCCTCTCGAAATTAAACGCATTAGTGCCCAGCATCAAATTTAAAGTTGAATGGGAAACAGACAACAAAATTTCTTTTCTTGATGTTTTAATAATCAGAGACACGACAGAATACAAATTTACCATATACAGAAAACCAACGTTCTCACTTTCATACATTCACTACTTTAGCTATCACGACATTACTATCAAGATAGGTGTAGCTAGCAACCTGTTCTTAAGAGCCTTACGAATTTGCTCCCCAGAATTCCTGGAAAAAGAATTTGAACTAATTTGCAAGCAAATTTCGTCTTTAAAGTATCCTGACCATATAATTGAGAAAGCAATTCACAAAGCAAACGTAATTTTCTACCGACCCCCTAAAGACAAGACCAGAGATACACTCAACAATAAAATAAAAATTCCTCACCTGGACACGATTAAGAGAGTAACCCACCCCCTGGGAAAATCTAACCCTTTTGCATTTACTTACCCAAACACCTTAGCCAAATCCCTGATTAACATCCAACAAAAGACATCTCCCAAGGACTCTGGGGTATACGAAATCCCATGCCAGGACTGTGACCAATCTTACATCGGATTTACAGGTAAATCACTTCCCCAGATATTAGTACAACACAAACGGTCAGTTAGGTATGGACAACAGAACTCAGCTATTTTCAACCATATAAATGAACATAACCATAGAATAAACTGGAATTTGTCCCGTGTAATTTATAGCAGCAACTGCCGGTACAAGAGTCAAATGATGGAATCGGCCTTAATAAAAGAGAGGCAGGTAATGAACATCTCAAAAGGAGCATGGATTTCAGATACGATCGACAAGGTTTTCATTCAACCAACACTTAAGAAGATTAAAGGAGGATTATCAGCGGGGGTGACCTAAATTGGCTTGCCTGTGGATGGACCTCTTGGTATAAATACCACCTTTTCTGTAAACTTTTCTCATTCATCTACCTGAAGACGGAGACAGCAGTCTCTGAAATATAGTACTTCTCTCTATATTTTGGTGTTTTTATGGGCTCCTTTTATTAGATATATATATATATATATATATATATATATATATATATATATAATATTATATATATATATATATATATATATATATATATATATATATATATATATATATATATATATATATATATATATATATATATATATATATATATATATATATATATATATATATATATATATATATATATATATATATATATATATATATATATATATATATATATATATATATATATATATATATATATATATATATATATATATATACATATATATATACATATATATATACTATATATATATATATATATATATTATATATATATATATATATATATATATATATATTATATATATATGTGAGTGTGTGTGTGTGTATATCTTATAATTTCGGTAAAAAATTATAATACACATCCAGTTCATGCAATACTGATGCTTTGGTACAGATGAACACATAATTTCAAATAAGACCTGATCAAACTCCAGATGCACAGAACTTAAGAGAAAATGAACAATTCTCTAAGTAATTTGTATTTTTCCCAACTATACAAACCTGAGGTCTTGATATGGGAATTACCTTCAGCGCAGCTGGAACCAGCTGTTTAACTTTTAAACAAATCGGTACGGTAGTTAACTACTTTGCAACCAGGTGGGGAGTCTCACCCGCCCAGTCCGTAAATGTCACTTTACCTTCGGCCTAGATAAAGAGCTCGGTGTCACCTTGAGTGGTGGCATGAGATGTGCACTGATCTATATGACCTTAGGTTTGTATTGTATAGTTAGGAAAAACACAATTTACTTTAAAAATCTGTCATTTCTTCCTACACAATATACAAACCTTTTGGTCTCTCTATAGGAAGACTTACTTCTCGGAGGGAGGAAGCCGAGTAAGTCTCTGAACTGACTGGTAGTTTGCCGCACCTAGGTCTTCTTCCTAGTCGAGAAATCGTGGAAGAGGAGCGTACCTCTGCTCACTGAACTAAGTACAGGAACTATATGTTCAATTGTCAGATTTCTGGGACCCTTCTTAAATAGATGGGTATAAAAGAAGCATCATTCGAGAAAAAGGCTAGATTGAATCTTTGTGTTGGAGACAATGAAAATGTATAAGCAATGGGTTCAAAGTGTCTGCCTCTCTCCTCCAATGCTAGAGAGAGGGGAGGATTTACTTCTATATAGTATCTATTAGATTATTGAATGGATACTCATTTATACAAAACTCACCTGCATTGACACCTGTTCCAGCTTCGTAATGAGGCCAGGGCTTGGACGGGTCCTCATTCTTAGCCAAAAAAACCTAGGGTGAAGAAGCATACTGCATCTCCTTGGGAGAAACTTACACTTTTATCATTGGATTGAATTTCACTAATGCGCTCAGCAGTAGCTAAAAAGCAAAGAGGAAGTGTCTTGCATGTGAGAGACCTAAGGGAACCAGACCAAAAAGGGTTCAAAAGTTGGACCCGTCAACTACTTCAGAACCACATCCAGATTCCAGGAGACCAGAATACCTTTCCTCTGTTTCATTGCATTGAAGCATTTTAAGAGGTCACTAATATCAGAGTTCTTTGAAAGATCTAGGCCTCTATGTTTAGAAACTGAGCTAACATAGCTCGAGACCCTTTAATGGTGGAGGAAGACAAATTTCTAGAGTTCCTCAGATAAAGGAGGAATCAGCAATCTGAGTTAGAGGCCTCAGAAGAAAAGACATTGTGGTTTTGGCACCACCAATGGAAGACTGCCCACTTGATTTGGTAGACAAGGCCACATTTTCACTTGCATCATGCAACAGCCCCTTGAAAACTCTTTGCACTGGCAAGCTTGGGGATAGTCCACAAGCTTGTCTGGGGAGATTGGGAACAGGATAGCACACTGAGAAGTCTTGGGAGTGGAGGGAGTTTTCAGTAATATGTCCATGATTACTGCTAAATAAATGCCTTTTACATAATAGGAACCCGAGTTAGCTCGTCATTATCCAAAGGTGAAGGAGACTGCAGTCTCTGAGTAAACTGAAGAGAACACCTGGGAGTGCGCACTTGGTGATCAGAGGTGGGCGCTTGATATTCAGGAGCTGGTGCCAGGTGCATGGGAACTGGTGATGGGCATGCGGGAATTGGCGATATGGCTCGGGAGCTGGTGGCATAAGCTTGACAGCAGACATCGGGTGTTTATGAGTCGTCACTGGGCATTTGGGAGAGAGGGCTTCTAGACTGTCCCATGTAGACAAAAAAGGATGATGATGGACAGGAGCAGGAACAGAAGGGTCCACAGCATAACTACACAAAGGGCTTTTTATACCGCTTAATGGGAAGTGGGTCTGGACGGCGACCAACATCCTTGGCAGGGCACTTAAGCTATTAGGAAGAGTCCAGGTACTGTTTTTGGCACCTCCAGCCCCTGCTGGAGTCGTCGGAAGAGCTTGAAGATAACTAATGCATCTCCAAAGACACATGCCTTCCCAATGGCTGTCTGTCGATACCTGGAACTGTGCAGCAGAAGTGACTGAGGGGGCAACTAACTCTTGGCAAACCCCAATGGCCTCCCTTGGATCTATTGGTATGTCTTCTTCCAGGTCAGGGAGAACTGTCGGGACAGATAACCATCTCCTCCACTTGCACTGCGCTCTCACTTGTCACTTTCTCCACAAACACTTTATACATTATCCCTTTGAGTGATGCTCCTGACTCTGTCACTGTACTTACCACAAGGCTTATCTTTTTATCAAACCTAGATTCGAGAGTGGTGATGGTATTAGGGTTGGAAGCAAGGGAACCAGGCACGAGCGTATAAGGTTAAATACTAGGAGGGCAAGGAATAGGCGAAAAAGTATGATGAGGAGTAGTAGGGAGAGCAATGGGGTTAGCCTCTAAACTCGGTGTAGTAGTAGTTTCTAGACTATGAAAACGTCTCTCGGCTCTAAAAGACGCTTTCCCCTTCCAATCTCTCTCTTATTTGTCTAAGCAAAACTTTAGGTTTTTCCATTGCTTACTGTCCCATAAGGTACATGTACATTCATTGCACGTTTTCTCCATGCTACACTATTGTCCCCTACATTTTGCACAGGTTGAATGAGGATCATAACAAATCTTTGTTAGCCTAGTCTGACACCCTTCGCTGCAATAGCAAATACTTAAATTAATGGAATCGGACATAATTCAGCAAAAAATTGAGGAACTAATACAAAAATGATAACAAATTTAAGAATAGGTTGCTGGCTATGCCTATCTTGATAGGAATGTCATGATAATTAAAGTAGTGAAAGTATGAAAGTGAAAATGTTGGTTTTCTGTATGTGGTAAAATTTTATTCTGTCATGCCTCTAATTATTAAAACATCAAGAAAAGAAATTTTGTTGTCTGTTTCCCATTCAACTTTAAATGCATTAGTGATCAGCATCAAATTTAATGTTGAATGGGAAACAAGACAACAAAATTCCTTTTATTGGTGTTTTAATAATTAGAGACACGACAGAATACAAAATTAACATATACATACAGAAAACCAACAATCTTGCTTTCATACATTCACTACTTTATAGTCCATTCACATAAGGTAGATTCTTGTGCCTACGAGAAGTTTGTTTGGCGGCCTCTGATTGGCTGGTACCAGGAGGCAGACTGCTTGCTCAGTGTCATATTTTCATTTGTAGCTAAGAAAACTAGCAATATGTTTACATTTCTTCATTTATCTCACGTTTAGCAAAAGATAGGAAAGTTTTGGTCATACCAAAGGATTCGGTATTAAATGTACAATTAAATAATCTTTTCCTGAAATCAATAAGTTAAAATACAAAGGAATTACAACGAGTAGAAGTCAAGAGAGAAACATTTCATTCTTTATACCTGTTTTTATTCACCATCGGATTTTGCATAATTCATGAGATCAAGATAAAATAAAATCTTGTGTTTTTAAACAATAATATCACCCTGAATACGCTGGTGCTTTCTGATTTTTTTAAAATATTTATTGGCATAACAATGTACACATCTGTTTATAAATTCCTTTCACTTGGTTTTAATAGAAAAGGGGATAACAATGTATCTGTATAATTTTCCATTCTTTTTGTTTCAATAGGTAATGACATGACTATGTATATATGTATGATTTTCCTTTATTTATTTTTTGAATAATGATGACGTAACAAAATTTGAAAGATTTTAATTTCTTTTTTTCATATCGATAACCTAATGATATACGTAAGCCTACTGTGTATGACTTTCTTTTGTGTTTATGACGTAATATATCTGCATGAATTTTCATTCTTTTTGTTTAAAAAGATTAAATTATAACAGTCTTCTGATTAGTCTCATTATCCTACATGCACTATATATACAATGATGCAGGGGTGTGGGAACGGTTACGGTAGCTATTCTAACTCTGGTATGAATTAAATGATTCAAGAATAATGAACTACCTCAGGTGTAAACTAAGCAAATTTTTCCTAAACATTGTTGTAGACATGTTGTCAAGTGTAACATGTATATAAAGGAGATAAACATTCTGGTGTAAGAGTAACTCTAGCAATTCGGAAAAAGACAGGATATTATATTCGTTACATCGTCAACAAATTTTATGGTAAGAAATAAACAGGTGTACTTTTGTTTATTGAGTGAACATATGAAAACCATAAGCTTTTTATGTTATTGGCCAGAGAAACAAGTTCTGTTATTTATCAATGAGCCTCATAAAGCATGCACATTTCTCACCTAGACTAAATTGAAGCCAACACCCAGATGCATCCATCTGATTATTTACTTTTTTTATTAGATATGTCCAGAAATATGGACATATATGATATTTGAGTAAAAATGTTCGAGTCACAATGGGAATTCTATGCACTTATTTACAGAAAATGTAATGACATAACAATACGGTAAATACATATTCTCGAAACTGCAACTTCTCATATCGCCAATTGGCAACTGCCAACGCGCAACGGCTCTAGCTGAGAGGCCCAGACACCACGATATCTTGTCTCTCTCTCGGCACTACTGTCAAACTGAGTCAAGTACGGATGCAACATAAGACATATTCTTCATTTTCTCTTTACATATTACACGCATCTAAAATCTGAAAGCACCAGCGTATTCAGGGTGATTTTATTGTTTAATAACACAAGATTTTATTTTATCTTGATCTCATGAATTATGCAAAATCCGATGATGAATAAAAACAGGTATAAAGCATGAAATGTTTCTCTCTTCACTTCTACTCGTTGTAAGTCCTTTGTATTTTAACTTATTGGTTTCAGGAAAAGATTATTTAATTGTACACTTAATGCCGAATCCTTTGGTATGACCAAAACTTTCCTATCTTTTGTAAAACGTAAGATACATGAAGAAATGTAAACATATTCTTAGTTTTCTAAGATACAAACGAAAATATGACCCACTGAGCGAGCAGTCTGCCTCCTGGTACCAGCCAATCAGAGGGCACCAAACAAACGTCTCTTAGGCACAAGAATCTACCTTAAGTGAATGGACTATAGTTATCATGACATTTCTATCAAGATAGGCATAGCCAGCAATTGATTCTTAAGAACCTTACGAATTTGTTCCCCAGATTTCCTGGAAAAGGAATTTTAGCTAATTTGTAAGCAGCTTTTGTCTTTTAGCTACCCTGATCATATAACTGAAAAAGCGATTCATAAAGCAAACTTAATATTCTACAGACACTCTCAAGACAAGACCAGAGAGACACCCAACAATAAAATAAAAATCCAATACCTGGACAGGATTAAGACAGACACTGGGCCTCTGGAAATCTAACCCTTTTGCCTTTACCTACCAAAATACCCTAGCCAAATCCCTGATTAACATCCAACAAAAGCCAATCTCCAAAGACACAGAAGTATACAAAATCCCATGCCTGGACTGTGACCAATCTTATATAGGTTTTACAGGAAAATCACTTCCCCAGAGATTAATACAACATAAACGTTCAGTTAGGTATGGACAACAGAGCTTAGCTATTTTTAGACATAAATAATAATAACCATAGAATAAATTGGAATGTCACGTATAATATATAGCAGTAAATGTTAGTACAAAAGCCAAATATTGGAGTTAACCTTGATTAGACAAAGACAGGTAATGAACTTTGCAAAAGGCACATGGGATTCAGATAACATAGATAAAATCTTCCTTCAACCAACGCTTTATGAAGATTAAAGGGAAATCATCAACTGGGGTGACCTTGTTAAATGCTGTAGATGGATTTCTTGGTATAAAAACTGCCTTTTTCTGGTAAACTTTTATCATTCAGAAACCTACCTTAAAGATGAGAGACAGCAATGTCAGAAAAGTATAGTACTTACATTGCTACATGCGTTGGCATTTTGATGGGCTCCTTTCCTTTATTAGATGAGGAATTCTATGGTAACAGACAATTTTTACAGTAATTCATTTTAATATACATTACCGTATAGTTATTAAGTATATATATTAATAATATAATAATATAATATATATAACATCATAATATATAGTGTATGTATGTTAGTATGGACCTGAATTCACGGCAAAGTTTGGAACGTGGATAAATCAATAAATAAAGGTATAAGCCCAAGAAGGAAAAATAAACAACGGGGTGGGGGGTCTGCAAGATCTTTCGAACGCAAAAACGTCTTTACTCAGCAGACGTAAAGGACGGTGAGTTGAAGGATCTTGCAGAAAAACTCCGTTGGTTTATTTTTCCTTGCGTGTGGCTTATACCCTTTATGGTATGTGTATGTTATGGTAATGTATGTATGTATGGGTTGTGTGTGGGTATATATCTATATATAAGAGATATTACATAGATTATCATATATATATATTATCGATATTAGATAGAAGTAAGATCGAGCTACAGGTGGCCTTTAAGTATATAATTCGCCCTCTACCTCGGAATTAATATATTTTCATATATGGCTTTAAACCGAAGGGGAATTTTTCTGCGATAATAGATTTGCCTGGACCAGGGCGCGAAAACCTATGGATCCTTGTTCAAAACCCAGGTAGGGAAACGTCCCTTGTTCTTACTACTGTTAATTTCATTAAACCGAAGACCTTTGCAGGAAATACGGCCACACCTAGATAATAAACAGCTATTGTGAAGAGATAATGTAGGAAAGGGAAAATATCAAAACTGTTTAGAAATATATGTTGCCAATAAAAACGATGCTGCTGTTCCTCTCCTGTTTACCCCACCTACTCAGGTCATTTCCAACAAAACCACTCCCAACCACCAATAGAACAAGCAGTTGACAATAGGAAAACATTCCACCACGAAGATCAAGACGAATTTCGGAAAGAAACGAGGGCTCAAACGCCGCCTGATCATTCATAATATGAAAACTAGCTGTTACCCTAACCGTTGTTTTTCAAAGTTTGATTGGGCTCGTTTGCTTGTAGTTCCTTGAGGTGGGACATCACAACATTTAAGTGAACAATGACCACCAGTAGATGCGGTTCGAAAGCTCTTAATCCTTTACTAAAACGAACTATATATTTTAAAATTACAAGAGGAATTTACTTCATTGTCGGATTTATTCCCCATATACCCCAAAATTAAATATATATATCTAAATATCATATAATTATATATAATAATAGTATATATAATTATTCAAGATACAATATTAATTAATAATATATATATAAAATATATTATATATATATATAACATTTACAATAAACATCATATAATTATAATATATATATATACAATATATATTAATAATTAATATAGTCAATATAGAAAACTGAATCACAAAAAGGTTTGGAAAACGTGGATAAATGTCATAAAAAATTAAAAGTATAAGCCACGAAGGAAAGTGGAAGCACTGGTTTTTTTTTTTTTTTTTCTAGCGGCAAAGATCTTTCAAACCTTAAACGTCCTTCAACTTAGTAAACCTTCCCCAAACCAGAGGAGATAACGTTTTGGGAGGGTTAACTCATTCTCCAGGTGTGTTGGATTCTAGGTACTTATCTTCTCCTTACAACTCCCATCTGTCACTTAAACGGACCCTTCCCTTCCCGTCCTTCTCAGGTTACTCATGTATGTCAGTCTGGTCTGCCGAAGTAAAGGACGGTAAGTTGAAAAGAATCTTGCAGCTCACACCCAGTGCTTCCACTTTCATTTGTGCCGTTATTACCTTTAGATAGATATAATATTATATATATAATAGATGATATTATACGAATAATTATATAATATTATTATAAGATTATACAGTGAGATACTTATATATAATATAGATTAAACACTATATATAATTAGACCATTAGATAGATTTATTTAATATATATTGATATTTAATATTATACTATATAGATATATATATTAGATATTAATCATATAATTATTATTATACTATAATAATTTTATTTATATATAATTTACTATTAATACTATATTATAAGATGATATAATATTATTACTATATAAAAAGAAAAAGAGACGAGAGAGGAGAAGATAGTGTTGTTTGGGGAGGGAAAGACAATTTCATGTTATTTCCTTTTGTGAGGTATTTGCATTCTTGCTGGAGCGTTTCATGGAACCTGTCTTATTTGCGAAGGACATAAAATATAGAATAAAAATTTCAAAAAAAGACTCAGGTTTAAAAAACACCGTAAAAGTATCTTTACATAAAAGTATAAAAGGAAAAAAAAGTTTTAAAATGGAAACAAACGGTTTAAGTGGAGTTAGTGTTGAAGGGCAAAATCTGAGTGAACATTCAGGGTTCGTTTTGGTTTGGTTCCAACAGGAAGAAAATCACGAGAGGTACTAAACAGCAGTGTTGATGAGATCTGACTATTTAACTGGGGACACTAATTGTTTAATGTAAAGTGATTCTAGTATTGACAGTTGATGGGTCATCGAAGCTCTGCCTATTATTTTAAAATCTTGTAATCGATATTTTATTTACATTTTTTTGCGTGGTCCCTTATCCCATGTATTTTATACCTGTTCGGTAGCTTACACCTCGATGAGAACAGGTATAAAATTAGCAAATCCATATATATATATATATATATATATATATATATATATATATATATATATATATATATATATATATATAAGACAGAAATACGTTGGCGCAGCGGGCCACAGCATATAGAAGGAGAGTGACAAGGACCCTGTCCTTCTATATAAATATATATATATATATATATAATATATATATATATATATATGTATATATATATACATATACATATAGTGTATACATAAATATACATACATACATATTCATATATATATATATATATATATATATATATCTAATGTCTTATCGCTTGGCGATCGACTTTTTGTTTTTTCCTTACGGCTGTTGTCCGTAAGTAATGTTTTGGTTTCCTCTCATCTCCCTGGATATCTTAGTAGAGAGGTTCTTTCTTGTCTAGAGGAGATGATTCAACAGGCTAGTTGCACAAAGTAACAACTTTATTCTGTAACTCCATACTAGGAGATGCAGCTCGGTCGGACGACCGATATGTTTGAGATTTGGCTTTCGAACTGCCATTCTAAAGCATCGCGTCGATAGCGGAAACATTAGCTATCTCAGCAATTCATATAAAAACACATACGTAGTTCGCCGGCTCGGAAGTTACAAAGTTTCCGGCGTAGGTTAACAGGTCAACCTCTTCCCATGGAAGTTGTTGTGCAAAGTTATCATAACATAAAGATGTTGACAAAGCTTGAGCTAGATCAGGCTACTGCAGACAACGCATAGCGTAATCTAAGGTGTGCTTTGGTCACGTAGAACCCTCCTAATGCCATGACCCCAGGTCACTGGCTATATATAATGTAATTCTTACATTAGGCTCGTCTGCTACCTATTCAAGCCTTGAATAACAAAAAAAAAATTACTTTAAACATTGTTTTATAGGAGCGTGCTCGTAACATACTAAGTGATTAAATGCACAAAAAGGTTCTGTTACATACCCTTGTTGACATATTCATAAACAAAGATAAATGCATGGAAAATATAGATCCATGTTTGGTAATAATAATGATTATGTACCTAATAATAAAATGGTAAAAATCAAAACAAACATGTATACATGATTAATATGATAACAGGTACCTGATTAAGAATAATGGTTACTAAATAATGATTATAGCATGATCATGGATAATAGTTAAAGAGTACTTGTCACTCTTTATATAGATAAATATAATTGTATATAGTATAACAATGTAATCTGCAGAAATTCAATATATAGGGCTGATATTTTATTAGGTGCCCGAAAATACTTTAGGAATATATTAATGTATAACATTGGCTATATGATTTATTTATTAGGTGCCCTGGAGATATTTTTTAACTGTTCAAATGCAAAGGCGTGAGTCTTTCTGTCCTACAGTTTTTGCCAGCATACGGACCGCGCTTTCACACAACACAATTCCCAGACAATTCCCTAGGCACGAACTGAAGTGGCCAGGTTCAGGCGGCCCTAAACGCAAAAGACTTGAGTTTTAACGGGTACGTCATCCAGACGGGCCAGTACGTTCCCTGGAGATCCTTCTGTTTACGCCTCAGCCTACGCCAAGCAAAGATGTTGACGGCGATAACAATATGGCCGTCACGCTGAACACGGCTAGCAGAATGTAGTAGCGAAGATTTTCTCCACCTGCATAAGTCGATGACGCGTGGGTCATCTCAGCCAGTTGCAGACAGACGATGAGCTCTACGCGCGTTGTATGGGAGAGGTAGTGATGGGATGATTGTTGTAGCCCACGTGTAGTTCGCGAAATACGCCTTCTCACGTATTATCGTGTTTTGACCCCTCTGACGGTATAATTTGTAGATGTCCCGTACAACCATCGGCTGCTACGAAGATAGGGGCATGGGCGGTGGATGTGTCCGGACACACGACGTCGAATCGGCCTTATCATAACGGATCCAGGAACCATTATTCATCCTGTAATTGAATTTATTACCGAAAAAGGATAAAGTTTCCCCAGACAACCTTCGCTTGTATGAGAGAGAGAGCCGTTTAGCACTATGTCTAACTACATGAATCCGTTGATATAGGATAGAATTCAAAAGAGTCAGCTGTACAAATTTTATTATTCATGGCTTCTGAACAGTGAGTGAGTTTATCTAAGTCTTTAATGACTGTAAAATGATTTCTTATCAGCAGAAAATCAGTACATGCCCTGTTAAATTGGATATTTACTGGATTTGAGTATTCGTCATAAAAGTAGGAAACGGTGCTATTTTGTATGATTGCCAAGCATCGGAAGAATCAAAAGGAATCGTGATCATAATTCTATAATTTTCTACGCTGACTGATATTAGGCTATAATAGGAATTCTACTTTATGGCATACCAATAAAGGAATATAACCTAGCTTCTCCGTCCGTTTCTAAAGTTAACGTCAGGTCTTTAATAGGCATGAGGTGAGGCGATAACACACCCTTTTGTTTGCTAACGTATTGCTTCTACGTAATCTTTTGACTTTTCAATAAATGTGATATTTTCACACGGATATGATCTATTTTCGAACTATAGTAAGCTAAAGTAGCCAGCAAATGTTGAACTTCCATGACCTGATCGATATTATTTGAATGTTCATTAACGATATTCATTATTTGATTGATCGAAGATAACTGGCTGCGAAGTTCTGATAAGGCCAGTTCCGTTTTGTGTTGCAAAAACTCATTCTTTTTATTTTGATTATTTATCTTGAGCGATTTGAGATTCCTAAACCTAGATTCGCAACTGATCCTAAAATGTTTAGTCCAGCTAGAATAAGCGGGTTGCGACGCTCAACAGTATTGTGCCGCACAGACCACATCAGCAGGTCACGAGCGAGTTCTTCTGCCTCGGCGGTTTATTTTGTATGTCATAAGACAACATTTCTGCGACGCTTAGCGTTTGAGCTAGTGAAATCTCTGAGCTAGCATGAAAATTACGTTCATGCATTTCCTTAAGGAAATACCAAACCTCATCAGTCATTCTTTAAGTTAATGGACGTCATCTTCGGTAAGAAAATGGCGTGCATATCTACCTCGATAACAATATTACTTGACACGATGAATACATCATCGATTCTCTCGATAATCGAGCATGATAAATTCTATGTCTTTAGTCCTAACATCTCTTTCCATACAACAAAGATGTCTGAATACACAATCACTCCCAACAATAACAGATTCATTTTTGAAAAACCTGCAATGAGTAAAAACAGATGTAATAACTCGCGTAAAAGAATAGGTTTACATACAAATATGATTATAGATATATATATATAAATATATACAAGTTTTCATAAATACAAACCATTTTTTCCCTCACTCCATCTACCTTTCTTTAGATTCTGATATGTTGCCAAATGGGACTATTCTCCACATCAGTGGGTTTGGATACATTTTGAACCCTAACTCTATTGGCCGTTAAATTTTCTAAAATGTTAAACGGGCCTTCAAACTTAGGTGTCAGTTTATAATTTAAACCTTTACGCACGTATACTTGTAGTATACCTGATCGCCCACGGCATATGTTCTAGTTGGCTTTAGCTATTTTATCATGATTTTTTTTCATTAGGATCTGTGCTTCTTCTAAATTCTTACGAATTATATATATCGACTTATGCTTGCATCCATAACATCCTTTAGAGGATTTGATAAATTAGTTGTAGGCTTTAAGATGTGAAAAGGCGTTCGGGCCGGGATACCGTACAGTGCCTCGTCGGTGTCATTTAATAGACACGTGATACGAGTGATTAAGTGTGCTTAGTACGCAGGTATGGCAATGTCCCAGTTGGGATCTGCCCCCCCTAGGTTGACCCTTAAAAAATGTTTAAAACCTTACGATTTGCCCATTTCCACTAGCCCATTAGACTCTGGGTGATAGATCATGGTATTGACTTTCTTTATACTAAGGAATTCGCACAAGGAGTTAAGGAAATGATTATTGAACTCCCCGCCCGAGTCTGAGATAATGATGTGTGGAATTCCATGTTTACAAATGTAGCACTCGTAAAACTTCCTAGCGCACTCAACCGCGGTTTTTGTTTAAGCGCTATAAGTTCTGTATATCGAGTCAAAGCGTCTATAATTACTAGGAGGTGCTTATTTCCTCTGTCTGACTCGTAAAATCCTGTTAATAAATCTAAATGTACTCTTTCAAAGGGTGATTTGGCACGGGGTAAGCCCCTAGGCTGACAGGTGTCTTCGTGTGCCCTTTGTATTCTTGACAAGTGCGACAATTTGCTATGTGCTTTTTTATATCTCTAAGCATCGTATGCCAATAAAATAAGGATTTGGCTTTCTGTGACATTAAGGTATAACCCGGATGTCCGTGCAGTGGAATTTTCATGCAACCACTTTAAGACAGTGGGTATGAGTGAGATAGGCACACCACCTGGTTGTTATCAACTGCGGGTGTGTTACGGGTTTTTCCTCGTCACAGATCTACACAGGATATTTTCCTGTAGGATATAATTCTGTGCTTATACTTTAGGTATTCTTTTCCCTTCGGATTTCCGTTTAACGCAATGATGATTTTTCTATTTGCGGATCTTTTCTTGTTCCGTCTGTAATAGTTCAGCACGCCAGCCCAGATCTTCCTGTTCGGATATATTTTTAACAACGGGCATGGAGGTTGAGATATCTATTAATTCAGCTAATGGCTCGGTACAAGATGAGAGGGTTGCGTGATAATGCGTCAGCAATGATATTTGCGTCCCAGGTAGGTATACCGATCTCGCGCCAAAGTCCTGAATGATCATGTGCCACCGAGTTCGCTTGGGGCTGTGACTAAAGCCTTTAAAGAAGTCGGTTAGGGCTTATGATCAGTGAGAACCTTGACGGGATAACCGTAGATTATGAATTTAAAGTGCACGAGTGAATTACAATAGCGAGCCCTTCCTTGTCTATTACTGCATATTTACTTTCGGAAAGGTCTCAGTTTACGTGAATAAAAAGCTATAGGGAAAACTGTCTATCATATTGTGAAGCAATACCCCACCTACTCCTAGGTCTGAGGCGTCTGTTGCTATGATGGATTCCTTATTGAAGTCAGGAAATTTCAAAGATAGGAGAACTACACAGTTCATCTTTCAATTTATCGAACGCCTGTTGATGATTCAGACCATACGAAATCTACGCCCTTTTTTATAAGATCGGTTAGGGGAGCGGCTATGATGGAGTAGTTCTAATGAACCTCCTATATATCCGCTACACCCTAAAATTGCTGTATTCCCTTGACGTAGTAGTATCGGAAAGTTACGATAGCCGACACCTTATCGTGGACGACTTTAAGACCCTTCACTAGAAACCGTGAAACCTAGATAGACTAGTTCTGTTTTAAAAAATTCACACTTACTTATCTTTACCCTTAAATTATGCTGCCTAACCTTTGTAACACTAACTCCAATTTGCGTAAATGCTCTTCTAATGTGTTGGAAAAGATTACTAAGTCATCCATGTAGGCATGTAGGATATCTCCCAACAAGTCTCCAAACACGACGTTTATCATACGAGTAAAGTTATAGGAGCACAACGTAAACCAAAAGGCATACGCCAAAAATTCATAATGTCCCCTGGCTGTGCTGAAGGCAGTGTATGGGATACTTTCTTGTTCCATCGGAATCTGATGAAATCCTTTAGTAAGTCTAGGCTGGTGAAATATTTATTCTGGCCTAGTAAAGATAGGATATCATCGGTACATGGTACTGGGAATCTGTCAGGGATTGTTTCTTCGTTTAAACGACGAAAATCTACGCATATCCGCCAAGTTTCGATCTTTTTTCGGTACTACTATTAACGGAAAATTATAAGGGCTGTTTGATTTCCTAATGACTCCTTCCTTTTAACATTTTACCTACTTCCTCTGTTACTCATTCTGAAATTTCATAGGAAGTCTGTACGAAGGTACATAGATTACTTTCTGTTTGTCCTTGAGCCTGATTTGATGCTCTATGACATCCGTTTTTTTGTCCTAAGGTTCCATCCGTAGTGGAAAAAAGGAAAACATCATGATATTTAGTTAACAGATTCAAAAATTTCTGCTGAATTTCTTCTTCTTTGAATATTCTTATTGATTTTGTTCTTATAGATTGCAAAAGGGTTTTTCATCCGCGACTGATTGAGCGATTTATCTCAGCTACGGTAAGAATGCGATGTTTATAAACTTCGGCATCCAAGATATGTTGATTTTTGTGGATTACTAAAGTGGTATTCAAATGATTACAGACTTCGATATTACATTGCTGTTGTGAGCCGACTGTATAAAACGGCTTGTGTGACGGATAATCCGTGTGTTTCAGAGTTTCGGAAAGGATTAATGTTTCAGATCCTGGCAAGGTTCTTTTTACACGCACTCTAAATATTTGAAGTTACGTTAGGTTCGAGGGTTTGCGTGCAAGCTGATATTACGGGTGAGCGAGAGTTCTGTTGGGTTGCCTGTATTATTTCTTGGTTCATGAGACAGGTGATTGGTTCCGTAATGTAAGTGACAACTCTGTCTGTCTCTTTATTATCTAAAACAGATTTTAGGGTATTAGAAGACTATAGAATTTCCTTTGATATACACGCCGTGTTTTGCAGGTGCTAAGATAATATTTTGAGTGCCCATAGACGGGTATCCGATAATTACTGCGGGATACATATTAATGTTTTGTACAACGACAAAGGTATCGGCTTAACGTGCGCTTACCGACCTTGTACTGTTACATGAGTTACGCCCACAACATTTAAATTCATTATTCCCAATGCCTGAGAGCCTTATTCCGGACTTTTCTATAGGGAAATTTGAAAAAGAGTAAATGATGAGTCCTTAAATCCATTATATTACGTGGACTACCAGAATCAAAGAACAAAGTGAATGACTTATGGTCCAAATTTACTGCATGTAAGGTTGGTCGCAACTCGTTTTGACTAATAATTGCATGAATTTGTTGCAAATCTACGGGAACCTGCACAGATTTTTTTTGATTCGGCGTGTGTTTCATAGGAAAATCAATTGTCTCACAATGATCTGATAAATGATTAAACTGATTATTTGATACAAAAGATGTTTTGATATTGATGACCCAACATCGACCCTCTCCCCCCTTGGAGTGAACTACGTGTATTTGTTTTGTTATCACACCCTGAAAATTCGCTTGCCCTTGCGAGTTCTGGCTAGACGGCCCAGGAACAGAGGTACCTGAAGCACGATTTGTTTGTTTCTGCGTTGTGCAGAATTTCCGTTTGGTTGTTTCTTCTTATAGTACTGAGGACCCTTCTTTTTATTTGCACTAGCAACTGGTTGCGTGTTTGTAGCGTTTGGCTGTTGATTCCTCGAGTAGCAACGGTTATATGAATGAGTTGAACTATTGTGTATTGAACAAAAACGCGTCCGACAGTTCTGAAATCATGTGACCTGGTCGTTTACAGTTATAACAAACCATCCCTGCAACCTTGATTATTATTATGTACCACATTTACTTGTTGTGGCTTGTTCTCATTTTTTGCAAAAAACTTGAATGAGCGAAGGATCTAGGTCGGTACATTTAGACATGTGTTTTTTGATTTGTTTATACACATCTAATTCCGTACTGTCAGGCTGCAATTTTTATCAAAACACCGTACTAACGCTTCAGGCAACATTACAGTGATAGACGTAAGGTAGATCAAACGGATAAAATCTTTCACTTTGATGTTAGCACCCGCAACCCACCCGGAGTTACATAACTATCCTGATATTCATTTAGCCGGTCGGCAATTAGCGCCGCCCGCTCGACAACATTGAGCTGAGTCATGGAGCTTGGTTAAGGATATTTCTCAATGCCAATACTACATCTAAAGCCTCTTCACCCCCATACACGGCACGTAATCTAATTTTGAACTCGTCCCATGTAAGCGCTTCTTGGAAAGAAACCCCCCTTAGATACGCACTTGCGTCGCCTTTAGCGAAGTCTACGAAGCTCTTGGCCTCCTGTAATTGTACTGCTGGGTCTGTGATGCTTTTTGCATTTAAATGAGCGTCTACAGATGAGATCCATGCCTCAACATTTTGAGGCAGGAACCCATTGACCCGACCTTGAAAAGGGACGATCGCTGACCTCGCGCTAACGAGAGTCACCACGTTGGGGTTGCCAGCCGGAGTGGTTGCCATTTCGGCTTTCACTTTTTTATTATCACTTTCTATTCCTTGCAATCCTATCAAAATATCTCATAAGAGTACACTCGACCACTACGTAAACGCATAAGCAAGGTACTGTATAAGTGTGTTGTTAATAATAGGAAAAATCCCCCAAAAGATACAAAAATACAGATAATATGTATAAAATATTATACGGAGAATTCCTGCAAGAAATGGTTAATGACAACTAGAAAAGAAAAAAAATTAATCTGCGGGCGAGAACCTCGTAGTTGAAGATAAGTTCTGTAATGAAGGAAGATAATATGGCGAACAACTCACCCCAGAATACTGGACGATCGACTCTTGATGAACAAACACTTCACTGAGGAAAAGACCTGAATAGATAAAAATGGTACTTAGCTCCAGATTATATGCGAAGGATTGTTGACATGGGATGACGTCACAGTTCCTGTCCACGTCTCGCGTCGGAAGTCGTGATGACGTCACGGCCTTCTCTCGGGTGCACGATGCTCTGAAGAAGTCCAAGATTGATGACGTCACAGCCTCCGTCCTTGCACTACTGCGTATAGCTGTCCACTCTGCGTCCTTGCTCGCGAACGGGTGATGTTCCCTGTGTTTGTTTTCTTCTTTCCGTTGAGTTCGATGCGCCCTCGTCCGGTGTAGATTCTCGAAGATAAGTGATAACAGTTGCTCAAACGTCAGTGTTAAATGCTTGTATTCCTCTCGATGAAGGACATAGTTGCGCTTCATAAACTGTTGCGTGATTGAAGATCCCGTTTCCTCTGTTTCGTTTGATGTTGAAGGTGGAAGTTAGTTCTTGTAGACCTTACGGTCGGCTGATATGGGTCTTGTTAATTATGTTCTTCGTTTGTTCCGCTTGCCACCATTTTCTAATGTCTTATCGCTTGGCGATAGACTTTTTGTTTTTTCCTTACGGCTGTTGTCCGTAAGTAATGTTTGGTTCCTCTCATCTCCTTGGATATCTTAGTAGAGAGGGTTCTTTCTTGTCTAGGAGATGATTCAAACAGGCTAGTTGCACAAAGTAACAACTTTATTCTGTAACTCCATACTAGGAGATGCAGCTCGGTCGGACGACCGATATGTTTGAGATTTGCTTCGAACTGCCATTCTAAAGCATCGCGTCGATAGCGAACATTAGCTATCTCAGCAATTCATATCACATACGTAGTTCGCCGGCTCGGAAGTTACAAGTTTCCGGCGTAGGTTAACAGTCAACCTCTTCCCACTGGAAGTTGTTGTGCAAAGTTATCATAACATAAAGATGTTGACAAAGCTTTGAGCTAGATCAGGCTACTGCAGACAACGCATAGCGTAATCTAAGGTGTGCTTTGGTCACGTAGAACCCTCCTAATAGCCATGACCCCAGGTCACTGGTTTATATATATAATGTAATTCTTACATATATATAGTATATGTAATAATATATATGAAAAGAAGACTTGGAACAGGGCGCCAACAGATATTTGCTTTAAAGAATGAAAATGGAAATATCAACAAAAAGGATAGTGATAAAAATTGCTGAGGATTTCTATACAATGCTGTACAATAGACTAGATACAGGAAATAACTTTGTTGATAGATATAACGAAACACCCGAGCAGCCGGTACCTAAAGTAACAGTAGGAGAAGTAAAGAGAGCATTAAAAGGCATGAAAAGAAACAAAGCAGCAGGAGAAGATGGCCTAACAATTGATTGGATAATAGATGGAGGAGATTTCATAACAGTAAAACTCGCTGAACTCTACACAAAATGCTTGCAAGAATGCTCTATACCTACAGCTTGGAAAGACTAATATATTAATTCACAAAAACGGAGATACAAAAGATCAGTAATAAATATATTTAAAACGATAATACGCCTAATAAAAAGACCGCTACACCTTAATAAACCAAGAGAGAAGGCAGGTTTTAGAAGCAAATATTCAACAACTGACCATATCCATGTAATTAACCAGCTAAAGGAAAAATCAACAGAGTATGACATACCACAATGTATGGCATTTGTAGACTATTTGAAAGCTTTTGATTCTGTCAAAACTTCAGCAGTAATGAAAGCCTTTCAAAAGCAGGGAATAGACGAATCTTATTTTAGATCACTTGAAGATATTTATATGGGTAACCCAGCTATCCTGAAAGACAGTGGGAAATTTCCGATTGAGAAAGGAGTTAGACATTGAGATCCCATCTCTCCTAAATTATTGACAGCGTTCCTAGTTTTTAAGAATTTGGATTGGGAAAATGTAGGAATTAACATTATTGGGGAATACCATAAAAACTTAAAATTCGCAGATGACATAGTTCTATTCAGTGAATTAGGGAGAGGGAAGGAATTACAAAAGATGATAGAAGATTTGAATAGAGAAAGCAGAACTGTAGGACTGAAAATTAATATGAGTAAAACTAAGATAATGCTCAATGAAAATGAGAGACAACAAATAAGGGTATGGACAAACCTCTAGAGATTTTTAATGAATATACGTATTTATGACAGGCAGTAAGTGTTTCCCCAGGACATGAGACCGAAATTAAAAGAATGATAAGCATGGGATGAAGAGCTTTTGGTAAAAAAAAATGAAATTATGAAAAGTAAAATGCCACTTTCTCTAAAAAGAAGAGTAATTAAAAATGCCACTTTCTCTAAAAAGAAAAGTAATTAATCAGATGGTCCCACCAGTATTAACTTATGCATCAGAAACTTGGAGCCTTGCTAAAGCCTTAGAACATAAGCCAGTTAAAACTCAAAAAGCTATGGAAAGAATAATGATGGGAATAACACTAAGGGACAGAAAAAGAGAAAGATGGATACAAGAGCAAACTAAAGTAGAGGATATTCTAACAAGAAAAAGAAATGGGCGCGGGCAGGACATATATTGAGAATGCCAAATAATAGATGGACGAAAAGAATAACAGAATGGGTCACTAGAGATTGCAAACGAAGCAGAGGAAGGAAGAGAAAACGATGGATTGAAGAGCTATGAAAATTTGCTGGTATAGAATGTCATATTAAGACCATAAACAGAAGGGAGTGGAAGGACATGTCTGAGGCCTTTGTCCTGCAGTGGATGATGATGAGGATGATGATGATGATGATGATGATTATACATAATATAAATTTATATTTATATATATACATATATATATAGCTATATAGCTATATTTATATACATATACTGCTCTCTCTCTCTCTCTCTCTCTCTCTCTCTCTCTCTCTCTCTCTCTCTCTCTCTCTATATATATATATATATATATATATATATATATATATATATATATATATATATATATATATAAAAGTATATAAAAGTTATATATATATATATATATATATATATATATATATATATATAGAGAGAGAGAGAGAGAGAGAGAGAGAGAGAGAGAGAGAGAGAGAGAGAGAGAGTGAGAGAGAGAGAGATAGCTTAATAATACATAATATTGCCAAGACCGGGAAGAACATTGTTTATTAAAGGAGCTCATCATTACCAGGCTGACAAATTGACAAGGATGAGAAATCCTGAAATTTCACTAAAATGAATTACCTTACTAAAATCTTCAGTAAAAACAAAAAAGAAAAAATAAAACGAACAGCACATACAAACTAATGATTAAACACATAATTACGATAAAATTAAAAACAAACGCAAAACATAAAAATAAAAATAAGGCCACACTCGAAGTAAAATGGCTAACGACCCACTTGTGTACCGTACTATGAAATCACACGATAGCTACTTGAATACCGGACGAGTTGTTGACCAGTTCCGTGTGTGTGTGTGTGTGTGTGTGTGTGTGTGTGTGTGTGTGTGTATATATATATATATATATATATTATATATATATATATATATATATATATATATATATATAATTATACTGAATTTTAAAATCCACATACTTCAGATCACGATAATATGCTTATGTATGATGCTATGGCCTTACAACTTTCGAAATTGAAGCTAATTTTATGCAAATTGCGACTAAAAAATACTTCTGACCCAGTTAGCAAAAATGGTTTATGTGGCAATTTTTTGCTGCAATTCCAATTGTGTGCAATAGATGTTTCATATCATGTTTCTTTGGTATATAAAATCTCTAAGATATTTTTTGTATTGTAACTGAACGCTTATGTTTATAATGCTTATGGAAATATAATAATAAGAATTTTCTCTTAAAACCCAGATTTATTTTTTGCATTTTTTCCTAACAAAAAATTCAAAAAATACAGTCACCCAGTAACCAGAAATACACTTTAATATAAAGGCCTCAAAGTTAGCGCACCATAAACTTTGCAAACTGGTGAATAATTCATCATATTAATGAAGACAGTGTTGATCAATGAAACATTATTCCTAGAAAATAGAGTTGCACGAAGTCAACAAAAAAGAAGGAACATGAGAATGATATCTAATGATGAACTGACGTGGTGGTGCCTAACGCAAAAACGTGTGAAATTTCTGAAGTTAAAAATTGAATATCGTCATTCTTTGCTACTCAACATCAATAAACATGGGATCATATGTTAATAAAAATCATGACAAACTTGTAAATAATGGTAAATGATGAAGATCATGGACACTAACGCATGAACAATATTTATTTATGGATGGAAAAGCATGAAAGAATTCTGTTATGCCAATAAATAGTTTTTTACTCACCAAAATTGAGAAGTTCTTGTTTTGTGCATCATTTTGATAGAGAATTCATTGTATTAATGACATAGGATGAGGAGGAAGGGTATGGGGTGGGGGGTTCAACACTGAGAAGACTTGCCACAATTTGTGTTGGTATTCTGCCGACAGAGAGACGAATACATGGCTTGGATTGCTGTACTATATCATCAGTAGGCCTAATTATGGTGACCCAGGCGCAGTCACAGAGCTTATCACAAAGGAGCCTTCGTGGCACTGGACGCCAATGTTAATCTTATCGCTCGATACCGTTTCGTTCTCGTCCAAAGTGAGAGAGAGACATCGTTCCAGCCCGGGTCCCATCTAAGAGGGCTTTCGTGAGGCACTTTTCAAAAGGTTCTAAGAGCATTTCTCTCCCAGGGGCGAAAACCGGTTGTCAGCCGTGGCAATTTATTTTCACCTCACAAAAACGACGCCAGGCTGGGAGACACCCATCTCATCTAGGCTTTTACATATGGCTACTATCACTGGTGTAGGTAGGGCCTCGAACGAATTCGCACAAGGTGTGGGTGTGTGTGTGTTCCTAGACTAGGCCTATCTATTTATCTCCTGGTGTTGGGGTTCATTGTCCTCAAAATATTTCTTTGGAGGTACCACGTGTGCAAATAATAGTCACCCACTGACCAGTACTAAGCCTCTCAGTTCACAGTAGGTATCTATTTGCCCACTCCTACTCAGGCCAGAGTCGTTCTTGTAGTTGCAAGGGTTAGCTACCCCTCTTCTTAGTGGGACAGTTTCCTTAGTAAGGGTCATCATAGGCCTAAAAAAAAAAAAGCTGTGGTGGAACAGGCTAATTTTTCTCTTTAAGGTCCCATTAGAAGCCAATTTTCGTGTCCTGCTAACCCCAATTTTGATTTCTAAGTGATAACTCCGCACGAACAGCACGGAACGGTCCCGCGAAAACGAAGACCACTAGGGCATTGGGGGTTCATATGTATTTCGCTGTATTAGTACTAGCCCCTGAGGGGTTAATTACTTACAGTTGACCGTTAAAAAATAACGTTAAATTGTCAATTTGCAACCAAAATTCCATACAAAAAATCAATTTCCATTACTTAGAATCTTAGGTCTACCTCAATTTTTACTTCGTCATGCAGTATGGTGCTCTGTGGTCAGGAACCAACACTGGTGATGGTCCTTTCATCAAAACTGATGGGGGAGAAACTCTGCTGGCCCCAAGGGGATGGATTATCATCACATTCTTCGTCACTATCACTGCTAAATGGATGTCGCTGTCACTTAATCCACTTTATCATTGCAATAATAGATCGGAGTGGTATTTTTTCTGTCTTTTCACTCTAGGCTACCAGCTCTCCCTCAACTTTTTGGCTTTTTTCACACTGCTAGTACTACACACAGGGGACCGAAACATTGCCACTCCCACAGATTCCGGTGTCTAAAGTCACAAAGACGTTAATATGATCTTTGAACTGTTGATCATAACCACTTGAATAGCGACAAAGCTCCCTAGTCCCGATATCCGGTGTGGGAACTGCTGGAGTAACAGAACTGACGGCCGTTTGTGACGCCGAGCAGCAAATGACTAATGGGGCTGGGCCGGGGCGTCAGTGCTGCCTCTTGTACTTCTCAGAAAACCCCAGAAACAGATGGAAAAAAAAAAAAAAAAAACAGATTTCTATACAAAAAAACCAGCGCTATATGTACAATATATATATATATATATATATATATATATATATATATATATATATATATATATATATATATATATTATATATATATATAGTGAGTGTGTTGGGTGGGAACTTCAATCGGGAGTTTTCGGGACTCGGGAGTGACTTCTACTATATGCACTCCTTATAACGGCCCTGCAGAAACGTTGTCCGTACAACAAAGTGCCCTGCCGTATAAGGTATTAGCATAATATAACGTTATTTTCGATTACAGAATTTCCTCCTCATGCCTTCCCCGAAAAACGGTGCAAAGTTGTCTGCGTTAGGCGAAACGCCCTTTGCATTTGAATGAAGCCAATATGAGCTTAATGGAGGCGAAGCGACTATTTTTTTTTTTTTTTTTTTTTTTTTTTTTTTTTTTTTTGCTCGAATGTTTTGATGAACGGTTGTCTTATCTGCTCCCTCCTGAAAGCCGGTGGAAGTGGCAGGAATGAATGCTAGTATACAGGGTTTTCAGGTCATGGCTAATGTGGCTACCTGTGCATCCGTGACACGGATTCCGTGTCTACCTAATTAATCCAGTTTTCTCAATTTTATCTTCGGAGATCTGTGTTTACGTAAGTTCCAACGACGTCATTTTCGCCATAAATATTTTTATATCATATATCTTAGGTCAGCTAGATTAAGGTCTAGGCTTCTTTCTTTAAGTAATCTGTTTGATATATGATTTATATTTCCTTATATAAATAATGATTTAACTTTAACTGACGCAGAATCTAAATATTGAATACATCCCCGACATGAACCCAAACTTCTCCCGCGGCCACTGACCGACTTCCTACGTGGCCGTTCCCTCAGACTTATTGCTATTCCGAAGGGAGGTCATCTTTAAGGGTCATCTTTAATGGAATGCTAATTCGCCTTTCTTCCATACAGGGCCCCATTATAACCCTCCCCTCTCGGAACTTGCCAACCATGCATTCACGTGTTAATGCTTCCTCGGCATGAAATCCAATTTGCATATCGCCACTGCCCGTCCTCGCGGGAATCTCTCCTCCCCTACGAATAACATGGACTCATGTAGGTGTTCGCGTTCCTCTATTTCCCTCTGCTGTGATTTATAATTCATCACAGGATTTTGCCCTTTTGCCATTTCTCCTTTAAGATTTTTTTTCAACGCCCCCTTATCTCTCTCTCTCTCTCTCTCTCTCTCTCTCTCTCTCTCTCTCTCTCTCTCTCTCTCTGTGTGTGTGTGTGTGTGTGTGTGTGTGTGAGGTGTATAGGCGTCAGCCATTCTCATGATGGATACCAGTTTATCATTGAGTGAGTGAAGTGAATATGGTTTCTCTCGTTCACTCACGAATCAAATTTCTCACGGAACTTCTCAGGAGAACTTGGGGATCATCTGTCCTTCATGGTGATTCCCCAGCGAGGGTTTTAACCTGTAGGCCTATGTATCCATCCACCTTTGATGCGTGTTTAGTGCAAGCCTGTTGGGGCTGACGGTAAAAACATAAACTGCAAATATCATAAAGATAATGACCCCCAAGAAATATGAGTCTAAATCGTTATGTTTTTACGGGCTTGTACTAAACACGCAGCAAAGGTGGATGGATACATAGGCCTACCGGGTTAAAACTCTTGCTGGGGGATCGTTATCAAGGAGAGATCCACAAGTTCTCCTGAGAAACTCCGTGAGAAATTTGATTCGTGAATGAACGAGAGAAACCATATTCACTTCACTCACTCAATGATAAACTGGATCCAGCAACGAGGTGAATAATAAAAGAGTTGACCGAGACCATTTTCTATTAGGTGAGCAGTAGTACTATATAATACTACCTCTTGTTTTCTGAACGGTTATGGAGAGAGCAGCTCTGACCCTGAAACGATTATAAGAACTCTTAATTTCTTATCCATCGCTTCTTTATGTGTTTCCCTTTACCTCTTCTTCCATCTTCCTAACGGAATAGAATAGAATATATAGAGTTTAGGCCAAAGGCCACGCCCAACACCTGAGATCCTTCAGCGCTGAAACGGAAAATGACAGCAAAAAGGTTTGAAAGGTGTAGCAGGAGGAGAACCTCAAAGCAGTTGCATTATGAAACAACTGTTAGAGAGGGTGAAAAGTCAAATGGAAGAAAGATACTATGAACAGACGCACAGTAAAAGGAAAGGAAAGAGGTTGCACATAGGGGCAATAGGGACGTTGCAAGGACTCTTAGGTAATGCCTACAGTACACCACGTGAGGTGCACTAGCGGCACTATATTTCCCTACGGGATTCTTTCCAATAAAAATCTTAATACTCTTAGGAAGGTTGAATTTCAAGTTAATGGCCTCTGTGGTGGGCTTCTTGTTCCATATGTATAGGTTTCGTTTTCTGAATAATAATAATAATAATAATAATAATAATAATAATAATAATAATAATAATAAAGCTCGAATCCTTTTCGCAAATTCCCAAATTAAACCTCTTCTTTTGCGCCTTATCATCCACAGGGCCTCTCTCTTATCTTCAGAGCGCTCTCGACTCTGAAAACTTCCCTCCCTCTCCTGCCAACCCCACCCACCCCCATCCCCCACCCCCGAACCTCCTCCATGTGGTGGCCTTCCCTCCATTGCACATAATATCTCGCTGTTCTCCTTTATCTGGAGGCCACACTAACTCAGCTCTGCTGTTGTCAATATCCTCATTTTATTGGCAAAACCTCCTTCGGGAGAAGTCTTCAATATCGAATCTCTTATCTCCCGACATCCCTTGTCAAATGCATTCATTCGAAATGAGCCGTCTCGATCCTTCCTTGACATTAAAGGCTCTCTCTCTCTCTCTCTCTCTCTCTCTCTCTCTCTCTCTCTCTCTCTCTTTATACTCACTTCTTCCACTTATCGCTCCTGGGCCCCCAAGGTATACACACACACACACACACAGCTGAACGATTTTCTAAACCAAGGAATATGTCACTTCCATTACAATGCATCAGGTTTTAATATATTTTATATATATATATATATATATATATATATATATATTATATATATACTATACTCTACTACTACTACTATATTGTATCAGTCCTTAGTTAATGCCTTGAAATAGAAGTCGAAATTAGGCAGGACTTATACCCAATCCTTCATTTTTCCATGTGATTATGACATACATATCTTCACACACATACACACACACATATATATATATATATATATATATATATATATATATATATATATATATACATATATATATATATATATATATATATATATATATATATATATATATATATATATGCATATATATACATATGTATATATTATAAACTTCATGGTGCTACAAAATTATAGCAGTATGAACAATATTTTTCCCATGGAGGAAATTGTTAGCATTCATTTATACAGAGTACTAGAATATGCATTATTTTTTCGCGGATAATGTATTTTGCCTTTGGCAAAATATGAATCATGTTTTTTCCGTGTTAAAGAGTATTTCACCAAAGCTCCCCCCCGCCCCCCACCCCCATAAGTAGTAGGACCTTTGCTCTATATGTAGTATGTATATGTATATATATATACATAGTATATATATATATTTATATATATAGATATATATATAGTATATACAAAGTCTCCAAGTCTACCATTCCACTCACACTCATCTCTCTCTGTCTCTGTCTCTGTCTCTCTCTGTCTGTGTGTGTGTGTGTGTGTGTGTGTGTGTGTATGTGTGTGTAAAACGTAAGTAGGAAGTACAGGAAACCCATGTCTTCCAAACTAAAGTTTATCAAACAAACCAACAAGGAAATGAATAGGATTCAGTTGTAATGAATCAGATAATCATAAGACATCAGATCATTAATTGAGTCATATATCGCCCCCACCCCCCCCCCCCCACCCCCTCTCACTAAAAGCATTATGCCTCTAAGTCAATTAAGCAAATTCATAAAACATAAGTCCAAAAAGTTAAACATAAAAGTCTGACATGTCAATGTTCCCTGTATACTTGTGATCTCTCACTGAAACATCTAAAGACACAAAGAGAAGAAAAAAAAGACATTTTTAGAAATATGCACAGAGAATGATAACTGTGGGATTTTCCACATTACTCACAAATAAAATATAAAAGAATAAAACTGCAGAGAAATGTAAGAATAAAAATTGCTGCAAAATACAAAGACCCAATTCATGCAGAGATGGCAAATAATATTAAAAGACCACTGTATACATACAGGTATAAATGAGAACGAGGCACAGGACAGAAACCGATGGAGACGACTCATTTACAATGGCGACCCCATTTGAAAATGGGTCTAAGCTAGGAAGAAGACTGTATACATACATGTTGTGACAAATAATACAAAGTTCAAATGGGCCCTGTAAATAGTGTTTGTTTCGTGGCTCACCTTACTGGCAATCGGCAGGAGTCTGAGACCGGGACTTCCTCCTCTTTTCCCAGGGCGTTATAAAAGAAGCATCATAATTGTTTCACAAAACAAAATCTCTTTCACTCGTTCCACCCATCAAACCAACTTCCGTTGTGAGAAGCTTCTGTGACATTTTTCAGGAGAAGCTCAGGAGAAGCTAAGTCAACAAGATGCTATCAAAGTGTGCATTTCTTTGTCTCCATGCGAGCCGTCTCTAAGAGCTGATTGCGTAAGCATTGACAAGTGTCTTAGTAAGCTCTGACACCTTCGATCTCCTTCCGCTCACAAAATCCCCGATGTGCAAATAATGATTCTACTTATTATATATATATATATATATATATATATATATATATATATATATATATATATATAATTCTATGCATATATATACGTGTATATATATACATATATATATATATATATATATATATATATATATATATATATATATATATATATATGCATATATATATTATACATATATGTAATAAAAGGAACCCCTAAAAACGGCAAAATATAGAAAGAAAGCTCTATATTTCAGAGACTGCTGTCTCTCCTCTCTCTTCTCTCATCCTCCTCTCTCTCCACCTCTCTCTCTCTCTCTCTCTCTCTCTCTCTCTCTCTCTTCAGGTAGGTAGTGAAGAGAGAGACAGCAGTCCCTGAAATATGTGCTTTCTTTCTATATTTTGGCGTTTTTATGGGCTCCTTTCTAAGATGGAATTCTGTTGCAAAAGAACATTTTTACCAGTCATATACATATATATATATATATATATATATATATATATATATATATATATATATTGTTCGTTATATATATATTGCTTGCATGGTACCCCCTCCATCTGGGTAAGCCAAAGCAAAAGTGCACAGGTTAAGGAATATATAATAGAATCCAAAGAAATAAGAAGCATACTACATATACCAGTTCTATGCACAAGAGCTGTGCAAGAGGCAAACTCTACGACTACAAGGAGCCCACAAAAATGGGGCAAATGTTTCAGTCAAGAATTTCTTCACAATAGTCTTACTTGCTCCAACAACCTCATCACCATGGTATTGTATTGTGTTTAATGTATAATAGGCTATGTATTTATGTATGTAAATATGTAGTATGAATGTATGTATACGTATGTATAATAAAAGAAGTTTAAAAGTTCAAGTCAAATCAAATGACATGGCCCTTTGTCCGTCCGTCGGCCCTCATATCTTCGAAACTACTGAGGAGGCTGAGGCCTGACTGAGGGAGGCTAGAGGGCTGCAAATTGGTACGTTCATCATCCACCCTCCAGTCATTAGATATCCCAAATTGCAGCCACCTAACCTCAGAAGTTGTTTCTGTTTCATCCAAGGTTACGGATAGCCATCATCGTGCGTCTGGCAACGATATAGTACAGTCCACCTTCGGGCCATGGGTTAAGCTTTATCGGCCGCTTCTCGCACAGCAATTATACTGAGACCACAGAGAGATACTTCTATTTTTGGTGGCCTTGATTATTATACACTGCACAGAAAACTCGATCGCACCAAAGAAACGTCGCGAGTGTTTTACTTGCTTATTCTTGCATTGTCGTGAATGCGTGAATGAATTCCGCACGGGAAATGCACGGGACACTGCTCGTTTACATCGACGCTATTGTCGCTTCGAGGGAATTTGCTCCCCTCGAATCTGAGGAGGCTCATTTCCAGCGCATAAAAGAATTTCGCCTCTCTTGCGATCGTCCTCCTTTGAAACGAAAAGCTTCCGGTCGCGTGAGATAAATAACTCACTCGCTCTCTTGCAGTTGCAAACTACCTCCTTCCTCTTCGGGGAGAGAGAGAGAGAGAGAGAGAGAGAGAGAGAGAGAGAGAGAAGAAGGAGGAGAGAGGTTGAATGCAATAGAGAGAAATATTATCCCCGGAATATCGGCTGACGAATTTCCTACCTGGTCGCGAGGGCCATTGTCGTGGAGGGAGGTCCTCGAGTTCCGGGAACTCGGACATATTAGTCGTATATCGGGAGATGAGGAATTCTGTTCGAATGTCCAGATGTTATACCGGAGAATAATTATTATCCATAACTCTATATTGTGATCAAATTAAGAGACGAACTTTATCATCTGGTCTCTAATTGATGCCACATCTGAGAATTGTGTGACTGCAAAGCCAGTTTCTGCTTTCTTCACTCGTACCCAAAATCGTTTATCATCATGTGGTGCACTGTAGGCATGACTTAAGGTTCTTTACAACAACCTTTTTCGTTCCTTTTACTGTACCTCCTTTCATATCCTCTTTCTTCCATCTTAACTTCCACCCTCTCCTAACAATTGATTCATAGTGCTTCTTCAACTGCTTTGAGGTTTTCCTCCTGTTACACCTTTCAAACCTTTCTGCTCTGTTTCTTATTCAGCGCCGAATGACCTTGTAGGTCCCAGTGTTTTGCCTTTTTCTTAAATTCTATCTTCAATTCAATTCATTTTATTAGTTATTATTATTTTTTTTCTTTTCTTTTCTCTCTCTCTATCACAGTCCTCTAATTCGACTGGTTGGTATTTACAGTGTGGGGTTCCGGGTTGCATCCTGCCTCCTTAGGAGTCCATCACTTTTCTTACTATGTGTGCCGTTTCTAGGATCACACTCTTCTGCATGAGTCCTGGAGCTACTTCAGCCTCTAGTTTTTCTAGATTCCTTTTCAGGGATCTTGAGATCGTGCCTAGTGCTCCTACGATTATGGGTACGATTTCCACTGGCATATCCCATATCCTTCTTATTTCTATTTTCAGATCTTGATACTTATCCAATTTTTCCCTCTCTTTCTCTTCAACTCTGGTGTCCCATGGTATTGCGACATCATTGAGTGATACTTTCTTCTTGACTTTGTCAATCAACGTCACGTCTGGTCTGTTTGCACGTATCACCCTATCCGTTATGATACCATAGTCCCAGAGGATCTTTTTTTATCACTCCCTCAGGTTGATGCTCGTACCACTTATTACTGCAAGGTAGCTGATGTTTCTTGCACAGGCTCCAGTGGAGGGCTTTTGCTACTGAATCATGCCTCTTTTTGTACTTGTTCTGTGCAAGTGCCGGCATTCGCTTGCTATGTGGTTTATGGTTTCATTTTTCGTATTGCACTTCCTACATATGGGAGAGATGTTATTTCCGTCTATCGTTCTTTGAACATATCTGGTTCTTAGGGCCTGATCTTGTGCCGCTGTTATCATTCCTTAGTTTCCTTCTTTAGCTCTCCCCTCTGTAGCCATTGCCATGTGTCATCGCTGGCTAGTTCTTTAGTCTGTCTCATGTATTGTCCGTGCATTGGTTTGTTGTGCCAGTCCTCTGTTCGTCTGTCATTGTCCTGTCCTCTGTATATTTCTGGTCTTCGTCTACTTTTATTAGTCCTTCTCCATGCACTCTTGAGCCACTCGTCTTCACTGGTTTTCAGATATTGCCCCAGTGCTCTGTTCTCGATGTTGACGCAGTCCTCTATACTTAGTAGTCCTCTCCCTCCTTCCTTTCGTGTTATGTATAGTCTGTCCGTATTTGCTCTTGGGTGTAGTGCTTTGTGTATTGTCATATGTTTCCTGGTTTCTGATCTATGCTGCGGAGTTTCTGCCTTCGTCCATTCCACTATTCCTGCGCTGTATCTGATTACTGGCACTGCCCATGTGTTTATGGCTTTTATCATATTTCCGGCGTTGAGTTTTGACTTGAGTATCGCCTTGAGTCTCTGCATATATTCTTTCCTGATCGTGTCCTTCATCTCTTGGTGCTTTATATCCCCTCCTTCCATTATTCCCAGGTATTTGTATCCTGTCTTATCTATGTGTTATCCCTTCAGTTCTCGTTACTTTGCCTTTTTGTATGTTGACTAAGGCGCATTTTTCTATTCCAAACTCCATCCTGATGTCCCCAGATACAATCCTTACAGTCTGGATTATGGTATCTATTTCCTTGATGCTCTTACCATACAGCTTGATGTCGTCCATGAACATCAGATGGTTGATTCTGTTGCCTCTTTTCTTGAGTTGGTACCCGGCATCCATCTTCTGTAGTACATTATTATTATTATTATTATAATTAGGAAGGAGGCCTTCTCTGAGTACAGTAGCATTGAATATTATTGCTGTTTCAACGGCATTTAATTTATATAGAAACTTCTCAGTTCTTCTTATTATCGTTTTCTCGTCAGCATGTAGTTGGTCTATCAGGTTTCCTATGGACATATACACCTAAGACAACTGAAATCTTTATAGTATGTCCTTAGGAAACCTGATATACCAGCTACATGCTGACAAGAAAAACATAATAAGAAGATTTGAGAAGATAAATTAAATGCCGTTGAAACAGCTACAATATTATTATTATTATTATTATTATTAATATTCAGACATATCGACTTGAAATTCAGGCTCCCAACGAACGCGGTGTTCATCTGACGGACGCGGCAGAAGGACCTTCAAACGGGAAAGATCTTCGAAATATAACTGGAAACTGACACTTGTTTATTTCATGAAACAGAGAGAACCGGATATAGTAGATTCACATCAACCGTGCATCTGATGTCTAGGCCAGTCCCTTATGACGCTCCTGATTGGCTGTTGATAAGCCAATCGCAGGGCTGGAAACTCAAGTCTCTCAGGAGAGTTCACATAGGCAGGATGTATGTTCCACCTCTCCTGAGGGATGTCTTTCAAAAGTATCCCTCAGGAGAGGTGGGACATACATCCTGCCTATGTGAACTCTTGGGAGAGAGACTGAGGAGAGTCTCCAGCCCTGTGGTTGGCTTATCAACAACCAATCAGGAGCGTCGTAAGGGACTGGCCTAGACATCAGATGCACGGGTGATGTGAAAATACTATAGTATATCTACCGAGTCCCGGTAAATTGTCATACGACTGAGATGAGCTGCAGCTCCTGCGGCGAGACCGAAGTATTATATACTTGGGATAAGACAACGGCTGGCGGCCGCGCCACCAATTTCGGCAGCGATAGGAGAAAGCCAATTGGATAACCAATAACACGGCTCCCTCCCCAACCCCCCCTCCTCCCCGGGCGGGTTTGGTGTTATTGCCGTAATGAAGACTGGGCCCCAGATCGATTCGCTGGAATGATGATGACTCCAAAGGCACATTTCCATTAAGTGCCGATGATAAGCATCGTCATCTAACTGTAACTTGTTCAAATGAATGACACTATATACTCTACACACACACACACACGTAAACATACAAATGTACACAAAGTTCAATCAGTAATTATGTCAAGATGTTTGTTCTGAACTCTGATACCGTTCATCATCACAGCTTCTTTCAAAAGATAAAGGTGTTCGACAGATTCTTCAAACAGGACTTCGGTTCCAATAATACTTATCTACTGAACACGCACGTAAACATATACCTGTGCACAAAGTTCAATCAACAATTGTGTAAAGATGTTCATCTGGAACTGCGCAATTGTTTACCATCACAAGAATTTCTAAAGAATTTTCAAAAGGACTTTAATTCCAGTGTTATTTACACCCACTGACTGACACATCTTTCATTGATTAGACCTCACGTTTTGGGTCAGGATCGAGTGCCACTTGTAATGATGTACTTACACTTTCCTCCAAGTCAAGGAATCTTGAAAGAAGAAGTTCGGGGAAAAAGGTCTCAAGAGCAGCGGTCTCCTCTCCCAAACTTAGCTATTTCTGGGGAATGCAGAACGACGCCCTCTGAAGAAAGGACCCAGGTAGTAGGTACGATGAGAAGGGAAATTTTTGGTCTAGTCTGGCGAACTGTTCCTAAATATTTCGTCTGAAGGTGAGAAGCTCAGATTTCAATTTTTTTCCTGAGAGATTTTGAATTTTTTGTCGAGTACCTTCTTATTTCAAGTTCAAAGGAATGATTTTCAGACCGATCTATTTATCGATCGATCATCTCAAGCCATCGCTCGCATTTAGTTTACAATCCGTCATTTCTGTTCACAATATCTTGTACTTATTTAGAAGACCAGAAGCAAACTTAATTACTGTAAACTGTCCTGTAAGAAATGTTTATTGCATCTATTTCCTTTAACATTCTGTCTGCTCTCATTGCATCAGTTTTCGTAATGATTACTTACAGACCTTCAGGCATTGTCCGGGATCATTGTTCTCTGAAGCCTCAAAGTGATATCATTTTAGCGCTTCATAAGAACACTCCTTCAAATCTGGATTATATGCCGCCCCTAGCCACCACCCCAACCCCACAACCCCTGCCCCAAACCTCAGTCTGCATACTGTCCCTTTGGGCACTGCACAGTGTGCTCATGTTTTTTTTTTTTTTTTTTTTTTTTTTTTTTTTATAATGGACCCCTCGTGCTATGTACAGCTCCAATCAGTAACTATGCCTACAACATTGGTGCTCTCTCTCTCTCTCTCTCTCTCTCTCTCTCTCTCTCTCTCTCTCTCTCACTGTCACACACACAAACACATACAATATTTTTCATCAACTCTAAGAAACAAATATCAAAATTCATAGAAAGCTTTTATGAAAACCTGCAAAATATTCAAAATAAAATAAAAATTTTAAGAACATGGACATAAAAATACCAAACATTTCCTTCAGTCTCAGATATAATACAAAACTTTATATTTATCTTAACCTTTCTTCTTCCCTAACATCAAGTTGTAAACTTCAGTTTAAAGGAATCCCTTAGGCAGGTTCCTGGCCTATCTCTTCTTCGTCTTTCCTTGGTCTAGAAAGACGACTGACTAAAGAACAGGGAGCTTCTCTCTCTCTCTCTCTCTCTCTCTCTCTCTCTCTTTGTGGCAGCATCTCGGGGACAAAGAAATAGACAAGTTTACATCTAGATAAGCAACATCTATTCATTTATTCATCTGTTGATTTATTTATTTTTTCCTTTTCTGGTGTCATTGCTTCTTCTGTATTTCCCATTACCTTCTGTTTTATCTTTCTAATGAACAAAATACCCTTTGGAAGCTGGAATTTCAAGCTACTGGCCTCTGCGGTAGGCTTCTTCCATGTGAATAGGGTTCATCTTCTGAATAATAATAATAATAATAATATGCTGGAAGTAAACCCTCTTTTAATGATAATAATAATCATGGTATAATGGGCGTTATTCAATTACGGCTAAACGGGTCGGCAAATTTAAACCAAACAAAAACTATTGGATAAGGCTTCGATCGAGGATGGTTTATAGCCCTAGCTGACTTACCCGGCGCTGCCCGGGATAACTGTGAATGACGGGCTACAGGTAGGGGGTGGGGGAGAATAGGGAGGGGGGAGTTTTTGAGGTATATTACACTAGTGACTTAGCAGTGCAGTCTGCTGAAGACAAATCCTTGCACGATTCTCCTCCAATTTGGTGATCAGTTTATTTCACACAGCCAATAAAAAGTCTGACAATTGTCGAAAGGTCATTTCACCTTCCTGCCTCCCCTCCCACCTCTATCTTCCCCTCACCCTCATATCCTCTCCCTCTCCAAAGTCCACCATCCCTACTTCCTCGCCCCTCTTCCCTTCCCCTACCCGTAGTCTGTCATTCACTGTTTTACCGGGCACAGCCGGGTAGGTTCAGCTAGTAATTGGAGAAGCAGATCCACAGTTTTGTATTGGAAGATAAATCTGTACGTATACATCACTGTGGATTTGTGTCTCCATTTGAAGACTGCTGCTACTATGAGTATTTGATAAAGATAATGATAATTATCAACACGGCGGAAGTGGCACGAGACCTGACTCAGGCGAACAATGATAAAGCAGACTCACCGCCACCACTCAATAGGAGATTGGCATGGGGCAGCATACCACGCCCCCCCCCCCCCCTTGCTGACGACCCCTAATATCAGGAGGAAGAACGCCACACCAGAAGCAGTCCACTCTCAGCTTCTTCGCCTAGAGGATGTCTGGCAGCTCCAGACGAAAGCTCGCTACAAGAGAGAGAGAGAGAGAGAGAGAGAGAGAGAGAGAGAAACCGTAGATGACTATGATATCATAGTTTATCTGTAAAAATTTAAATATAATAATAATAATATATTTTGTTTTAACTTAGTAGCGGATTTGGGCACATTCGATATCCTGAAGATACAGAGTACATTCTTAGGTTAAAGAGATTTGTATTATTGTGATGCATATATATATATATATATATATATATATATATATATATGTACATATGTATGTATGTATGATGTATATAGTATATATATATATATATATATATATATATATATATATATATATATATATATATATATATATATATAAAAGATTTCGTAGTGTTCTAGATTTCTTATTTCTTCACTCACGGCTTTGCATTTAAAAAAAAAAAAAAGTGTCTTTCATTAAGCAAACAAAATATGAAAATTTAATTTTCTCACCGTGGACCTCCAGGTTATGTTTTATGATATGGAATTGCATTAAATATTAAAAGATTAAAAGTTCAGAATCATGTACGTCGGCCTCAAAGGCAACCTGGAGGAATAATTGGGCAGGTACTCTCTCTCTCTCTCTCTATTTCTTTCGTTTAAATGGGTGGACTATATGTACTATGTTCCAGCAAAGATGTGTTCAAGTATTTAATGCAAATCTGTGTTTCTTCCCACTTCAATGACACTTTTTCCCCAAGTGCCCTGGAAACACAGTAGTCTTGAGATAAGCATTGTAAATATTGTTTGTAACTCAGCCTTCTCTGAAGGAGTGAAACTTTGCCATCCCACAATATGAATGGGGAGTGATCAAAGGAAAAGTTCGTGTTTTAATGGGCTTAGTGCATACACACACACACACACACACACACACACACACACACACATATATATATATATATATATATATATAATATATATATATACATATATATATATAATTCTACTTTTATTTCCATCGTGATTCTTTAGAGCAAATTGTCCCCCACCCACCGCCCCGCCCCCATCTTTCTGCATTGATTTCCATTGTCGCAATGTTAGTTTTCAAGCTATTCCACTAATAGATCTCTCTCTCTCTCTCTCTCTCTCTCTCTCTCTCTCTCTCTCTCTCTCTCTCTCTGGAAAACCTTTGTTATTCTGACTGCAGTTCGTGATACTAAGGCAGTCAGAGAGTCACCTAGATAGCGGCGAAGCCCCAGACAGTTGTCCCCAGAATTCATGGAGGAAAGAAGTCTGGTGGCATTTTCAAAACTCTCGAATCTCACGAAATCGTTCCAAGATGGTAGAACATTAGTGGGTCCGAGGACAGCATTAGATATTCTAGTCGTGGGATTTATTAAGGGGAACCAGCATTTTCCCAGAGTGGAGATTTTAAGAGAAAAATGAAGATTATAAGAGAATTTTAGGTACAGGGAGCAGTCGACACTGAAAATTTACAGTTCGGTTGAACTGGATTCGTCCCCCTTGACTGTCGCTGTTCAAAGGAGTTTATTATTTCCTCCTGGACGTAACCTTGCTTCATTCTCGAATTGAGTCAGCATAGACCAGAAAAGGTATTCTGAAACAGCACCCTCACGCCAGTATATAAAAGAAATGACCCTAAATGTAGGTTATGCCACAGAATAAAATCAAACGACAATTACCTTCCGAATGAAGGCTACACGGATCTCTATAGACATGAACTGTGTCAGGAAACTTTCGTCTTCTTGTTAAAATGAAAGGAGTGGGATTTAATGTTTATCATTATTGTCAAAATCATTCAGAAGACGAAATCTATTCACATGGAACAAGAAGCCCACCAAAGGGACTATTGAATTGTAATCCAAGCTTCCAAAGGATATTTATGTTCATTAGGAAGAAGTAAGACGAGCTAAGAAAATGCAGAAAGAAGAGACGCCACGCATTAAAAAAATATCTGCACAAATCAACAAATAGATAAAAATGCAATAAAATGCAAGAGGATTAGTACTAGGGTAGTCAACTTCCGAAGTTCCAAATGCAAGAAAAAGACCTCGTATGACGACATAAGGAAGGACCCCTACAAATACTGCATCTACCAACAGGGAAAATTGAAGTGGCTCTAAAGGAAGATGACTTACAAGAAACTGAAGAAACGACCACTATATATTATGCATCACTTATGTCACACTAGTCCATAGAAAAGTGACATGCAAACAGAAGTTCCTCAACGAATAAATAAATGAGAAAGCCTTTTAATAACCAATATATATACCATGTTCTAAAATGTGAGAACCGAGGAGAGACCTGTCACTGAAAGGTTCAATCATTCGGACCAAATATATCTGAATGAACGTCTCTCACAGGGCGTCTGTCTTATCAGCAAGTGTATCTCTCTCTCTCGCTAAAATGCAGGAAGCGTTTCTCCCCCTCCGTCAAAGGTTTCTCCCACTGAAAAAACGAGAGCCGCGACACATCCCGGAATGAGAGGAAACGTTTCAGCTCATAAAAGACTCAATAGACGATAGTGTCATAGGGTCTTCCTGCATAATGTATAATGACATCTCTGTGTGCTGCCCTTCATGTTTATTTTATAATATCAAGCTATTACATTGTAGAAATACGTTAGAATTATAATTAGCTGCCATTATATGTCTCTGTCTCAGTATACTGACTAACATCAAGGGAAAAGAGCAAAATGTGGTGATTTAGACGAAAACCTCCTTCAACGCTTTTAATCTTCTGCAAACGGAAACTGTTATAGAAATGGCTCTTTGTCCGTCCGTCCGTCTGCCCTCCTACTGAGGAGACCGAGGGCTGCAAATTGGTACCTTGACCACTCACCCTCCAATCATCAAACGTACCAAATTGCAGCCCTCTAGCCTCCTCATTCATTCTTATTTAATTTAAGGTTAAAGTTAGTCATCATATTGCGTCTGGCAACGCTATAGGTGCCAGCAACACAGGCCACCACTGGACCATTGTAAGGTTCATGTGTCGTGGCCGAGAGTCTCATGGGTCCCGGCTGAGAGTTTCGTGGGCCGCGGCTGAGAGTTTCGTGGGCCGTGGCTGAGAGTTTCATGAGCCGTGGCTGATAATTTCATGGGTCATGACTGAGAGTTTCATGGGCCGCGGCTGAGTTTGATAGGCCGCGGCTGAGAGTTTCGTGGGCCATGGCTGAGAGTTTCATAGGCCTCTCCACTGCACTGTGTGGTCCAGAAACCCAGTCATCTGCCGTCTTTGTTGATGATGTCGGCAGATTCATTATCCTTGATGTTCTCATCCTCTGTGGTACTATATATAGTCGATTCATTTAAGGTAGATTCTTGCGCCTACGAGACGTTTGTTTGGCAGCCTCTGATTGGCTGGTACCGGGAGGTAGGCCGCTCGCTCATTGTGTCATATGACTTAGAAAACATGCAGTATGTTTATATTTCTTCATTTATCTCACGTTTTCCAAAAGATAATAAAGTTTTGGTAATACCAAAGGATTCGCTATTAATTGTACAACTAAATAATCTTTTCCTGAAACCAATTAGATAAAACACAAAGGAATTACAACGAGTAAAAGTGAAGAGAAAAAGTTTCAATCTTTACACCTGTTTTTATTTATCATCGGATTTGTAATAAGTCATACGATCAAGATGAATTAAAACTTGTATTTTCATACAATAAAATCACCCTGAATACGCTGGTGCTTTCAGATTTTGGATGCGTGTAATATGTGAAGAGAAAATGAAGAATATGTCTTATTATGTTGCAGCCGTACTTGACTCAGCCTGATAGGAAGTCAATCTTTCTTAATTATTTGTTGTTTATTACTTCACTGAGATTATTATTTCATATCACTCAAATAAATCTCTGATGTCTGTTTCATTTGAAAATATATTCATAAAATAAAATTAGAAACAATATCTTGAAACAACCTGATTAAAGTTTAGGCTGAGTTGAAGAGTGTGAAGTCGTCTTTCCACAGAGTTCAACTTCTTTGCTGTTTTGAATTCCCCGCGGCCGCATGGGTCTGAACTAACGATACCAGATGCATCCATCTGATTATTATTTTTTTTTCTTATCAGATATGCCCAGACATACTATATGATATTGGATTTAAAATGTTCGACAGTTATAATGTAAATTCTGTGTATTTATTTCAGAAAATGTAATAATAACATGGTAAATATTGTCGAAACTACAACCTTTTATATCGCTAATTGGCAACTCAAATCTCTCGCTGAGGCGAAAACACAACAGCGACGCCTTGCAGATCTCTTTCTCTCAGCAATACCGTCAAACTTGAATCATTTACTGATGCAACATATGAAGACATATTCTTCATTTTCTCCTCATATTTTACACGCATCCAAAATCTGAAAGCACCAGCGTATTCAGGTGAATTTGTTGTATGAAAACACAAGTTTTATTTTATCTTAATCGCGTTAAAGATGCAAAATCCGATGATAAATAAAAACCGGTATAAAGAATTAAATGCTTCTCTTTTCACTTTTACTCGTTGTAATTCCTTTGTGTTTTATCTTATTGATTTCAGGAAAAGATGACTTAGTTGTACAATTAATACCGAATCCTATGGTACGACCAAAATTTTCTTATCTTGAGCAAAGCGCGAGTTGATTGAAGAAATACAAACATAATTTTGCTAGTTTTCTAAGCCACAGTAGAAAATAATGAGACTGAGTGAGCGGCCTACCTCCCGGTACCAGCCAAATCCAGAGGCCGCCAAACAAACGTCTCGTAGGCGCTAGAATCTACCTTAAACAGAATCGACTATAGTACTATAGTAGATACACATCAACCGTGCATCTGATGTCTAAGCCAGTCCCTTACGACGCTCCTGATTGGCTGTTGATAAGCCAATCACAGGGTTGGAAACTCTCAGTCACTCGAGAGAGTTTACATACGCAGGATGTATGTTCCACTTCTCCTGAGGGATACTTTTGATAGACGATGATAGAGAGGTGGATCATACATCCTGCTTTATGTGAGTTTCCAGTCCTGTGACTGGCTTATCAACAGCCAATCAGGAGCGTCGTAAGGGACCGGCCTGGACATCAGATGCACGGTTGATGTGAATCTACAATAGAATCGCTACCGATTACTGGCCGAGAGACGAAGTGAAAAGGCCGCTGCCTTTCATTGTTACTTTGATGAACCAGCAGGCAGCCCCAGAGGGATGGGTAACTCGCCAAGCTTCAAGTTAAACCACCAAAGGGTTAACTAGGTATCTCGGAACCCTCTTTCTCTCTGCTAAATAGACCTTATCGTTCATTGCATTTCAAACAGTCTTCCAACATCAAACTGCCCATGATATGGCAAACGATACAACGCAGAATTGATCTTTATTATAGCAGAGGAAAGAAGACAGTTCAACTAAGCCTATTATTCGAGAAAACGACCGAACTTGGTGTCGAGATCATCAATTTTGAGAACATTATAACGCAATCATGAAAACAGCATTAATATGTAAATTCATATTTAAAAAATAAATCTTTTATGGGAAGAAGTTTAAATATGTCAAGTTTTATCTGCCACAAGATTTCTTTTATCTTTCATACATTTGGAGATATTAGCATTGAATAGCGTCAGGGCCGGGCCATGTCGGGCCACCAGAAATAAGCCTTTTTCCAGTAAGATTTCGCAGAATGAACCTACTCACGTGGAAGTAGCACACAGGGGCATATTGACTTGAAATTCTAGCTTCCAAAGTTTTTTGGTGTCAACCTCCCACCACAGACCCCACACTGCAGCACTAACTGATCATGTTATAAGCAAGTGATTTTTCCTTGCTCCGAGGGAGACGCGAACTCACGACATCTGAGCGACATGATATACCAGGTGGTCAAACTCGGCTGTTAATCGTCGTTTCTAAACCAAAGGCCCAGGTTCGAACCCTGAACGAGCCAGAGGTACTAACCAACTACAATCCCTTTGGGTGTGGGGTTATTCCTGAGGTATAGTGAATTCTATATTTGGAGCTTAATATTTATGTATACATATATATGTTTGTATGTAATATATGATTTTTTATCACATCTCCATGATTCATATACGTGCCTTAAGCTACAAATGTCATTTAATGTCCAATTCTCTCTACTTCGGAATTAATATATTTTCCTATATGTTGACCAAAGAGGAATTTTCTAGTTGAAAATAATTTCGTCCTCTCATGTATTCGAACCAGCGTACAGAGGAGAAATCAGGACTTCAGTGACGCCTACACCGACCAGGCCAACAATTGAGGTATAAGTTGATACCGATTCCGACCTTACACATCACTGTCGAACTCAGGTATTTGCAATTAGAATCGATATCCAGCCACCTCTACCATATTAACCCAATTGTGCGTCTGCTGCATGTGGCCATTTTATGAATTTTTAATATCCAATATATGAATCATGGTGATGTGAAATAAATTCATAAAATGGCCACGTGCAGCAAACGCACAATTGGGTTAATATGGTAGAGGTGGCTGGATATCGATTCTAATTGCAAATACCTGAGTTCGACAGTGATGTGTAAGGTCGGAATCGGTATCAATTTATACCTCAATTGTTGGCAGAGTCGGTAAAGCCGTCACTGAAGTCCTGATTAAATCTCCTCTGTGCGCTGGTTTGAATCCACGAGAGGACAAGATTATCAACTAAAGGAATTCCCTTCGTTTAACATATAGGAAATATATTAATATTCCGAGGTAGAGAGAATTGGGTATTAAAGGACATTTGTAGCTTAATTCATGTATTTGTATCACGGTGATGTCATAGAAATTCATACAGTACATACAAACTTATATAAACATAAATATTAAGCCTCAGATATCGTTTAATATAGAATTCACTATACCTCAGGAATATCCCCACACCCAAAGGGAATTGTAGCCTGTGACGAACTCTGCTTCGTTCAGGGTTCGAACCTGGGCCTTTGGTTTAGAGACGACGATTAATAGCAGAGTTTCATAACCCGGATATAACAGAGATTTTAGTTGATATCGACACACTCTCTCTCTCTTCTCTCTCTCTCTCTCTATATATATATATATATAGATATATATATATATATATATATATATATTATATATATATAGTATATATATATATATATATATATATATATATATATATATATATATATATATATATATATATATATATATATATACACTCACATATATTTATTATACACCTAAAACATGGAACTTTAACTAAAACAAATACTATGGAAACAAAATCATACTGAAAACCTTAACATTTAAAAACCTAAAAATACATAGTACTAATATCATAATGATAATAATAATAATAATAATAATAATAATAATAATAATAATAATAATAATATCAGAACGTTTATCTCTTACTAACTCTATGGGAGCTAAGAACTACGTACTAGCATTCTCTGTTCTCAGGAGGACGACGTCATTTTAGACTATATTATATAAGATAAGATAGTTGAAGAAGTCTGGCTGTGCTTTGATAGTCAGAGATTCCAGGATCTTGAGAAATGGTCACTGGGTGCTTGGGCGATTATACTCCTATATTGAAATCTTCATGAGAAAATGATGCCTTGCATTTTACACAGTTATCTCTTCTATTAAGAAATTCTTTTGTTTTTAATTGGCATCCTGGACAATCTCGTGGAAGCTCCGATATATTACCCAACTCTACATTTTCAGCAAGTTAAGTATATCTTAGCTTTACCAGACCACTGAGCTGATTAACAGCTCTCCTATAAAGGGCTGGCCCGAAGGATTAGATATTTTTACGTGTCTTGGAACCAATTGGTTACCTAGCAACGAGACCTACAGTTTATTGTGGGATCCAAACTACACTATATCGAGAAATGAATTTCTATCTCCAGGAATAAATTCCTCTGATTCCGCGTTGGCAGAGCAGGGAATCGAACATCGGACCACCGGATTGGCAGCCGAGCTCGAAAACCACCCGAGCAAGTGAAACAATCAACCACCAGCGAGCGCATCCAAACGGGAAGCTTATCCTTAGGAATTTTTAACGTCATCTGACATCCACACCTGGAAATGTAAAGTCACTCATATAAGTTCATGGATGTCCGGGTGTTAGCGAGAGAGAGATTTCCATTTCACCCCTTTCTGGATGACAGGTGTCTGGGAGTGCGAAACTGGCCGAATGTTCAACTCCCTAACTCTGCTGTAGAAAGTTTCGATGTGCGCCCGTCTTGCGTCACTATAGAGACCCGTTGTCCAGAAAGGGGTTGGATGGAATTCAGCTTTATGCCCCGAGACATCCATGAACTTATATGAGTGACTATACCTAGTGCGAATTGAACTTTGCAACGATTGTTGGCATTTCTTCGAATGTAGTACAAAATGAATGAAAGCATCATTCGTGAGAATAAGGGACATGAAGGGTGGACAGACGGGGTTGAAATCTATTATTGCATACTTGTTGAATAAAAAGAAGGATGCGAATTATTTTTGAAAATTTGAAGTACAACGGAATGTCCTCGTGAAAGTTGTGCCAGGCAGAGGATAGCATAGCATACTAGGCAGGGCGCAACAGTGTGGAAATGCTTTTTGATTTAGAAGTGAAAGAGCAACTGCTGTCAAAGTTCGTACCGTGACCTGTAAATGTTTTTCTTTCTAACAAAACTGGTATCAAAACCTTGAGGCGATCGAGTGATTCAAATATCTAAAAATGGAAGTTTATTATTATTGTCTTCGTGTTCAGTTGTGACTTGTATATTTGGGTGTAAGCTATGAATATATAAAAAAATCTGCATCCGCCCTAGATCTAAATAAAGCAATTGTGTCACCTATATATCTTCTATAGAAGAGAGGACGACGTACTAAGGGGCGTCTTTCGAGCATTTGTCCTTCGACGGGGCACATGAAGGCATCGGCCATACGGCGTCCTCAAGGGGATCCCATAGAGACACCATACCTACTCGTTTGTCAAGTCTCTTGCATAATAAAGTGTTAAAACCGTGACGTCCAAAGTCACCATCAGCAGAGATTTTCTCTACAATAATATCGACTGTCGCCTGCAACAGGATGTTCCTGAAGAGGGACGTGACATCAAAACACCAGATGCAAGTCGACATTCTGGGGTCAAATATCTGGCAGTATGAGGCTGGTGGAACTGGACTAAGAATAGTACTCATAACTGGTTTAGTTTGTTCGGTGTTTTCACGTTGCCTGGAACCAGTAAAGTTACTCAGCAACGGGACCAACGGCTTTACGCGAATTCCGAACCACGTCCAGAGTGAACGTCTATCACCAGATATACACATCTCACACCTGAATGGAATGGCCGAGAATCGAACTCGCGGCCACCGAGGTGGCAGGCCAAGACCATACTAATCACGCCACTGAGGCGCATCTCATAACTGGTGAATGGCTCTAACATTGGTACTAGATAGTTGGGATTGTTATCAGCGGGCAAAATAGGCCTCGTAGGAACATTATCTTTGCGTATTTTCGGAAGACCAGAGACTACTAACACTCCGTGTGAAGAACCAGAAGAGTATAATAATTCTTGGTAGGTGCTTTCTGTGATCATAAGATGATCTTTGAATCTTTCAACAACCTGTTGGTTTTATCCTCCACCTGAAGGATTGGTTGGGAAGTTTGGTTACCTACTTCAGTGAACTTCGTTCTGCCTTTAAAATATCATCCATTTCCTGTACTATGTCTTCTTTTGTACTTAAAATGGCTGTGCAGCCACTTCCCATGTCTGGTCTAGTGGTGATGAAGTCTGGATTGCTGGAGAAGCTCTTCAGTGGTGGATCATCATCATCGCTTCGAAAAAAAAAAAGAAAACCAGTCGGCTGACGATCTCGAAAAGGCTTCCTGAGCAATAGTCTGTGTCTCTTTGTCAACTGGATGAGTCACCTGGGCATTGCGATGACCGAAGTCGCCCAGACCAGACCCAATTTCAATGGGTAAGATCAATGACCGGAGATATGTTTTTAATTTGGCAGACAAAAACCCACGACCCATGACAGTAGGAACTTCTTTCTCTTAGACGAGGCATCATTAGGATCATTAAAACTGTATTTTCGGAATCTAGAAATCTTGGGAATCTGAATTCCTAATCGTTCAAGTTTCTTGGAATGGGTCTCTTGCGCATGCACAGAATAAGTGTTTGTATTTGTGTTTAAGACATATTTTGACATAAATAAAATCGCTTATGATATAGCATTTTTTTTTATGAGATTGTGTCAAGAATCAATCAGATGTGTCATTGTGCCTATAGTAGATTCACACCAACCGTGCATCTGATGTCTAGGCCTGTCCCTTACGACGCTCCTGATAGGCTTTTCATAAGCCAATCACAGGGCTGGAAACTCTCTGTCTCTCTCCCACGAGTTCACACAGGCCAGGCAGGATGTAGGATCCACCTCTCCTGAGGGATACGTCTTTCAAAAGTATCCCTCAGGAGAGGTGGAACATACATCCTGCTTATGTGAACTCTTGGGAGAGAGACTGAGAGCTACCAGACCTGTCATTGGCTCATGAAAAGCCCATCAGGAGCGTCGTAAGGGACGGGCATAGACATCAGATGCGCGGTTGGTGTGAATCTACTATAGTCATAAGCTTCTCTTTGGGCTTGATTGCGATCTCTAGCCGTTGCCGCCGTGTGGTGTTCTCACCGAAGAAGAATTCTGAGTGAAGCAGCGAGGTTCGGCGCATCTCGAACTTGACGAAATTAGGGGTGATATCATTCATCCTGCAGTACAACAGGGACTCCAGATCCAGCTGGCTGTGCCTTCAGGCCTCTTTTGAGGAACGTCTCCAACTGACGATAGGTACGGAGAATCTGTTGCCCATATTTAGTCAATCTACTGGACGACTGAGGCGTCTGGAACGCCGCAGATTCACCTGGAATAGAACAGCAAACAGCCATCGTGACATCCAAATGTTCCAGACCACAGGTCTCATGACCAGTTAGTTCTTAGCTCCGAATAGAGTTACTAGGTCCTAAACGTTCTGATATTATTGGTATTATTATGAATCTTTTAGGTTTTTAAATGTTAGGTTTTCAGTACGTTTAATGGTTTTTATATTTTCTTAAGTTTACGTTCCACGTTTTAGGCTTTTGCAAGTTTTGTAACTGGGTCGATTGTTTTTTTTTTATTTTTTTTATTCTTTGTATTGTCACAACCCCTGTGGTCTCAAAAATTTGGCCAAATAAAATCATAGAATGTTACGATGGCTGTTTGCTGTTCTATTCCTTGTGAATCTGCGGTATTCTAGACACCCCCCCCCCCCAGTCTTCAAGGATATATATATATATATTAGATATATATATATATATATATATATATATATATATATATGTGTTGTGTGTGTGTGTGTGTGTGTATATATATATATATATACATATATATATATATATATATATATATATAAGTAAAGGACGTGAGTCGAAAGATCTTTTAGCTACTCCAGTGTTTTATCTTTCTTTCGTGGCTTATACCTGTATTTATGAGTTTGTGTGTGTAAAGAAATTCTTCTGATAAAACAGGATACTTCTCAAATACAAAAGGCCCATTAAAACACTCTGGTTCAAAGCTAAAGGACTATAGTTAGTCCACCGAAATATAGTCCTTAGCTTTCACGAGTGTTTTAATGGGCCGTTTATATTTGAGATATATATATATATATATATATATATATATATTATATATATATATATATATATAATATTATATATATATATATATATATAGAGAGAGAGAGAGAGAGAGCTGCAGCTCTAGGTACATCTCATCAGGGGAACCAGAGGGAAAGGTATCGTATTCAGGTACATTTATTTTGCCGACGTTTCACGACTCATAGTCGCATCTTCAAGGCTATATTAACGATATAAACCTGAACATTAAAACCACGCACTACATAATTCATAAAAATACGCAACATTAAAAAATTCAATGAACAACACCATGTAGAACATCTAAAAATTCATGAATATCTTAAGGCAGAAAACATACTAAGCGCTAAGATTATGTACAATAAAATTACATTAAAAATGTACATAAAAAAACTACATACAAAAGTTATTATATGTCTGTAAAATAATATAATTGAATTATTGAAAATTTAAGTAAATAAATAACACTAAACCAGTAAGGCTTTTCTGTACCTTATCCTCGCAAAGGACGGGCAGTGAGTGACTGGCAGAATTTTTAAAAAATATAAACAAGCACTCTAGGCGATGAACAACTGAACAGAGGAGGATTGCGTATTTAAGGATGGAACTATCTTTTTTATCATAATGGATTCCAAGGTTGTTATGTCGTTTTCATTTTGTATTTGGGCTATAATTGTAATTTCCTAATCATTACTATGTGTTTTACATGATGTGGAGTGGTTCCTGATATTTGACTGTTCGGGGTTTGTTAATGTGCTGCCCGTTCTAAAACTTAAGCCCCTGTGAGAATCTATTCTCACTTTTAGTAGCCTCTTCGCACAACCCACATAAGTCCCGTGATCACATCTCGGGCACGTATATCTATATACAACATTAGATTTTAGAAGGGGACTAAGGCGTTCTTTCGTTTTAAACATGGATCCGATAGTTTATGGAATTTTTGGAACGAATTTAAGGTTCAGTGGCGGGAATTCTCTTTGAGTAATTGTCAAGAACGTTTTTCTGAAGAGGTCGTCATGAAGAAAAGGGAAGCTAGCAAACATTTTTAATTTTGGTACTGTCAAAACCGTTGGCACATCTATGAATCGGGCATCAAGCATTTTCTTGAGCATTTAAAAAAAGTTTGTCTGGGAAGCAGTTATTTTTAAGATATTGGGAAAGGAAGTTAATATCTTTATTAAAAGTAAACCAATTAGAGGTATGGGTGAAGGCCCTGTCTAGAAGAGTTGAGATAGCATTGAGTTTAAAACTATAAAAGCAAGAACTATAAAAGCTGATACCTAACCCAGTAAAAGCCTTTTTTTCTAAAAACACCCGTGTAGAAGCCTTCCTCGTTCCTGGACACTAGAATATCCAGAAAGGGAAGCTTGTTATTTTCTTCTTCATCGAGTGTAAATCTGATATTAGGGTGTAAGGCATTGACAAATTCTAAGAATTGTTCCGCATTAAACTTGTTTCGGAATAAGGCGAAAGTGTCATCAACGTATCTACGATAAAACTGAGGCAAGAAGCTGAAGGGGCAATCATCAAACATACGCTCTTCCAAAGAGCACATAAAAATATTAGCAAGTGTCGGGCCCAGTGGGGATCCCATTGCCACTCCTTCCACTAGTCTGTATAAAACGCCATTAAAAATGAAAGTCATGTCCTGCACCGCTAGTTCCAATAACTGTTTAAAAAAAACTCTACAAATAACTTATTCAGAATAATGTCAATCGTCTCCCCTACAGGGACATTAGTAAAGGGAGACTCAACGTCCAGACTGACCATAAATAATTCTGAATCTTGTATAAGAATATCCTCCTTGTATTTATGAGAGTTGCTGAAAGAAAATTCATTTTTAGTGAGAGGCTCAAATATAGCTTTTTGTATGTAGTTTTTTTATGTAAATTTTTTAATGTAATTTTACTGTACATAATTTTAGCGCTTCGTATGTTTTCCTGCCTCAAGATATTCATAAATTTTGTGTTCTACATGCTGTTGTTCATTAAATTTTTAAATATTGCGTAATGTTTATGAATTATGTAATGCGTGGTTTTAATGTTCAGGTTTATATCGTTAATATAGCCTTGAAGATGCGACTATGAGTCGTGAAACGTCGGCAAAATAAATGTACCTGAGTACGATGCCTTTCCCTCTGGTTCCCCTGATGATATATGTATATAGGATATATATATATATATATATATATATATATATATATATATATATATATATATATGTGTGTGTGTGTGTGTGTGTGTGTGTGTGGTGGTGAGTGTGCGTGTGTGATATATATATATATATATATATATATATATATATATATATACTTATACGAGAGAGAGAGAGAGAGAGAGAGAGAGAGAGAGAGAGAGAGAGAGAGATGTGTGTGTGTGTGAATGCAATTTGTAATTCTATCACAAAATATAAATATATTCGACTTTCCTTTCACTTCGAGTCCTCCACCTGATTGACAGAGTAACCTCTCTCCTTAAGATGTTAAGGAAAGCGTGAAGATCTTCAAGCCCCCGTGTCTCTTGAGAGAAGAGAGAGAGAGAGAGAGAGAGAGAGAGAGAGAGAGAGAGAGAGAGAGAATGTATTATTCACATGAGGGATCCAGACCTTTCACGTAGCTACCATCGATTTAGCCCACATAATGCAGGTAAACAGATCCCTGGCAGCCCTAGAGAGAGAGAGAGAGAGCGAATTACGAGACCACCACAGGGGATGCCATTAGCATATCACAACACATCTGAATCTCCTGCTACATACAACCTGCAGCTGCAGCAGCAGCAGCAGCAGCAGCAGCAACGTCGGTGCCACCTGAAGATTAAAGGCAGCCTGGCATTCCGGACAAGTTTGTCTGACGACGACAAGCATCCGCGGAGGAGACATCTCACTCAGATGCTGTTGATGTGGAGAGTACGTCCATCAGAACCCTTCAGGCATTTCGTTTGGCCATTTGGACGCATCTCTTCAGTGATAGAAGGTTTGAGTGCCCATCCTCATAAAGTATTGGATAAAATAGAATATCGAATCTAAGCCTAAGGCCAAGCGCTGGGACCTAAGATGGTCATTCAGCGCTGAAACGGAAATTATCAGAAAAAAAGGTTTGAAAGGCGTGACAGGAGGAAAACCTCACAATAGTTGAAGAAGCACTATGAATCAATTGTCAAGAGAGGTGGGCAAATAAGATGGAAGAGAATATGAACGGAGGCACAGTAAAAGGAATGAAAGGGGGTTGCAGCTAGGGGCCATGGAAGGGACGCTGCATAGACCCTTAAGCAATGCCTACAGTGCGCCGCATGAGGTGCACTGACGGCACTACTACCCCACTACGGAGAATGAACTATTGACCCAAATGTTTGTGGATATTCTCGGGTTTAGTCGAAGCGTCCTGGCTGCCTGGAATGCTGCTCAGACAAGTCTTGCTGTCAATGTGTCTTTCTGGGTTATTCAGTAAACAGGGAGGCTATGGCTTTGGGCTTATTTCAGCAGATATCCTCTGCTGAATATTATCATAATTTTATTCCAACCCCCAGGAATATCACTGACCAGGTAATCAAAAGTAAGTACTGAAATAATCGTACCGCATATAGATTACAACAGTCTACTTTCATGACTCTCTCTATGGATATCTTCCTCTGGTCATCCCCCTCCCAGACTTTTGACGCCCAAAAATCACGTCAGATCTTCAACAGGTCCGCATCTGAGGTTGCGTTATCGTTTCCATTCGTCATTCCACAGGGCCACTTTAATGCATTCTGCAACTATGGTGGCATTTACCTTCGCGAAGAAAGAGATCACCTGTTCACGTACGGTGCACATATAACATATCTCTATCTCCTTTCTGACAGGGTGGCAAACATCTACCCTGACTTGCCGTGTCAAATCTGTGCAGACCTTTGCAAGTCTAAGCAATCTCACTCCGCTTCCTGAGAGCAGTAGATCGCAGGAGATGCACCAAAATTCCCACAACACCTTCCTCACTCATAGCCACGTCTGGAATGCCTCTGTGACTGAGTCATCGAGTGTCCCAATGCGGCAACAGGGCACGAATTAAGCAGTTCAGGTTCATTGTGAGCGGCCCCTTAGGCAGCCGTGTTCATCTCCAGAGTCGACGGGGGTTTGTTTACATTTAGCCTCCGTTCTGGACGTAGAGTCGTATTTGGGAACAGTTGTCTGAATACTTGAGATCTGAAAATGTATGGAAACTTTCCTTGCTTTAAACTTTCGGGAAAATAATGAATTTCTCTCTCTCTCTCTCTCTCTCTCTCTCTCTCTCTCTCTCTCTCTCTCTCAGCAAAAAATTTCAAAGCATCAGCTCCGAAATTCTACTCAAGAGATACTAACTGTATTTATTATGCAAGAGGATATTGCAGAAACGGAGAAAATTGCAGATTCAGACACAAAATGAATAATATGATGAAGGAAGATCAAATATTATGGAAAAGTTGGATTTTTTAATGTCAGAATTTCTGGAAATGAAAAAAGAACAACATACCAGAACAGGAAAGAGACATGGGAAAATCCTTATTACTACCAGTATTAAATGAAGGAGAAAAACACGCAAACCATCATAGTGATGAATGCGCAGGGTTTAGTTACGAGTAACTCAAAAAGAAAAATAGAGTACTTAGAAGAAAAACTAACCCAAAATGAAAAGAAAATAGATATAATGAATATAAGTGAAACCTGGTATTCCCAAGAGACTGGGAATGATGATCAAATAAAAGGGTTCCAAACTTATAGATCAATAGAAAAAATAGGAATCAAGGGGGAACCGCAATATATGGGAAAGACAAAAAACAAGGAAAAATATATGAGAAATATAGTAACTCAGAATGTGAACTAATAGCGGTAGAATTTGAATCTGAAAAATTGATGAACATAGTAATATATAGACCTCCTAATACTAAGAGTTTGACTTAATAATTGAAAAAATTGGATGATATATGTTCGAAATCACAAGGACTGGACTATTCTCCTATCTGTGACTTCAACTTTCCTTTCGTAGAATGGAAAGAACGAATAGGAGATTGTGGTTGTACTTATACATATAAAAAAAGAGAGTAATAGTAGTGCAGAAGATAAGAGGCAATTTGAAAAGCTATTAGATATGCTACTAGAATACAACATTCAACAAATAAATCACCTGCCAACAAGAAGGAAAAAAGATACTTTAGACCTAGTATTTTTGGTGAACGAGATGAATTATGTTAAAGAAATAATAGTTTTATAATGCGAATATTTCAGACCATAATGTCATAGAATTAACAGTTTCATTCCAAAGCAAGTGAAAATAGAGATAAGCAAGAAATGAAAAAGTGGGAAGGATATGGAAAATACAACTTCTACAGTAAAAATATAAAATGGTCAGAAATTAATGAAGAATTAAACAAAGATTGGGATAACATTTTCGTAAGTGATGACATAAGGGTAAATACGGAGATATTATATAAAAATATTGGGAGCAGAAATAGTGGGAAAAAATATATACCGAAGAAGAAAAGTAAACATCATTCATGCATACCAAGAGACAGAAGGATCTTGTTTCCAGAAAATCAGAAAGTGGAAAAAGGTCTTGCAAAAGAAAAAAAATGCATGGAAAGTTATAGAACTAAAAAGTAAGATAGAAAATGCAGAACAAAAGATTATACAATCAAAAGAAAATGAAAAACGGGACTTGGAAGAAAAAACCCTATTAAATATCAAGCAAAACCCAAGCTATTATACTCATATGCGAAGAAGATGAATAAAAGAAGAATAGAAATAGGCCCTCTGAGAATTGAAGGGAAGGGGATTAACGAACTGAAAAAAAGGAAATTTTGCAACATAACTGGCAGAAACGATATAAAGAGAGAATTCACCCCTAATAGATATGAGATAATGATATAGAAGTAAGGGATGAAAATAGTGAATATTTAGCTGACATAGATATTAATGAGCTGATATTGTGGCAGGCTATTATGAAATTAAAAATGGAGCTGCTGCAGGGCCTGATGGAATTCCTGCTATTTTGTTAAAGAAAGTAGTTCATTCTATCGCAAAGCCACTTGCAATATTATTAAGACAAAGTGTAGATACAGGCAAGATTTATGAGGAGCACAAATTAGCATATATTACCCCTACTTTCAAAAGTGGATCAAGACTAGAGGCAAGTAATTATAGGCCTGTGAGTCTAACATCACATATTATGAAAGTGTATGAAAGGGTAATGAAGAAAAATATTATGAAACATTTAATAAAAATAATTTGTTTAATAAAGGACAACATGGTTTCGTACCCGGAAAAAGTACACAAACCCAACTGTTAGTCCACCGTGAGAACATATTCAAAAATATGAAAAGCGGAAATGAAAACAGATGTGGTTTATTTAGACTTGCAAAAGCTTTTGATAAAGTAGACCATAATATATTAGCGAAGAAAATTAGAAAACACAATATCGTGGATAAAGTAGGAAGATGGTTAAAAGAATTTTTACACAACAGAAAACAGATAGTTATTGCAAACACGAGAATCGATGAAGTCAAGGTAATAATTCCGGTGTGCCGCAAGGTACGGTGTTAGCTGCAATACTGTTTGTTATTATGATTGAAGACATAGACAATAATGTGAAGGATTCGGTAGTGAGTAGTTTCGCAGATGACACAAGAATAAGTAGAGAAATTACTTGTGATGAAGATAGGAACGCTCCTACAAAGAGACCTTAACAAAGTATATGATTGGGCAGAGGTAAATAGGATGGTATTTAACTCTGATAAATTTGAATCAATAAATTATGGAGACAGAGAAAGAAAGCTATATGCATATAAGGGACCTAATAATGAGACCATCACAAATAAGGAAGCAGTTAAAGACCTTGGTGTGATGATGAATAGGAACATGTTATGCAATGATCAAATAGCAACTCTGTTGGCAAAATGTAAAGCAAAAATGGGGAATGTTGTTACGCACTTCAAAACAAGAAAAGCTGAACACATGATTATGCTTTATAAAACATATGTTCGTAGTCCACTTGAATATTGCAATATGATATGGTACCCACACTATCAAAAGGATATTGCACAAATAGAGAGTGTACAAAGGTCCTTTACAGCTAGAATAGAAGAAGTTAAGGACCTAGACTACTGGGAAAGACTACAATTCTTAAAATTATATAGTCTAGAAAGGAGAAGAGAACGCTACATGATAATTCAGGCATGGAAACAGATAGAAGGAATAGCAGAAAATATCATGGAACTAAAAATATCAGAAAGAGCAAGCAGAGGTAGCTTAATAGTGCCCAAAACTAGACCAGGAAAAATAGGAAAGCACACAGGACATTAATCCACTACGCACCACCGCATCGATAATGCAGCGTCTATTCAATGCGTTGCCAGCTCATCTGAGGAATATATCAGGAGTGAGCGTAGATGTGTTTAAGAATAAGCTCGACAAATATCTAAAACTGCATCCCAGACCATCCCAAGATTGGAAGATGCAAAATATACCGGAAGAAAATGTACTAGCAACTCTCTGGTAGACATTAGAGGTGCCTCACACTGAGGGACCTGGGGCAACCCGAACAAGATGTAAGGTCTGTAAGGTATGTAAGGTAAGGTCTCTCAGCCGCGAGAGCTTCTCTCTTTGACATCTTCAAGCGGTAACTTACCCTGTCAGCCAAACTGGCTGAAATGAAGAGAATTGTTAGTAATTTTATATATTACAATGAATATAGATTGCATTCAATATAACGATATATCTAGATAGATATACATATCTATATATATATAATATAGATATATATATATATATATATATATATATATATATATATAATATGGTTCACTCTTTACCAGATACGTATGTAATTGTAATCGCCACAATGGCCTCTTAGCTTCTCGAAATCTTCACATTCTTTGGATACACACCTCCTTTACAAAGCCTGAGATCCAAAGGCAAGAAATATGAAGCAAATCTGATGGCGGGAATCGAACCCCGCTACCAGACATCAGAACTACCGCATATTTCTTGCATTTGGATCCTAGGTTTTGTAACGAAGGTGTGTATCCAAAGAATGTGAAGATTTCGATCAGATAAGATAGCACTGTGGCTATTTACAATCACTTAAATAATATATTTATTTATTTATAAGGATATATATACAAATATATAAATATGTCAATAGCCACTCCCCTTTGGCCTTGTCTTGAGGTCTAGTTTCTTCTTTTTTTCGGTTTCCCTCTACTTATGTTTCTTTTAGTGTCTTCGTGAATTTTAATGTATCTTCTTGACTTTTCAAAACATGTATCCTTTTCAGTGTCAGAAATCTATATTTGAGGTTTGGGCATCTTATGTGTTGTTTTGATCTATTTCAAAGCGCTTGAAGATGTCATTATTATATACGAAAATTACGAAACGCCGGGAAATGAATACGAAGGAAGGTGAATCTTAATTGTCTAACAGCATACGTATTGCAAATATATTATATATATATATATATATCTATATATATATAATATATTATATATATATATAAATCCTTTAATGATAACCTTAACAGTACACCATTTCACCTCAACCCAACGTGTCAAGCTCAGGATTGCTTTCGTTTCCAGAATATAGATATTGTCCAAATAAAGTCTCTCATATGAGGAAGGTATTTCCAGCCCATCCCTGTCATCATTTAAGGTCAATAAGACCGCCCATATTACCAGGAAATGTCCTAATTGGTTGGCAACGCGAAACGCCGCCTTCAAAATAATGAAACGAAAGTTAAGTAAAAAATGGCTTAGCTTTGACAAATAACTACTGAGATGGAGAGAAAGACCGTGCACGAAGTTATAGTGGCCTCTGCTTTTAGGAAACACGTGACGTCATCATTGAATATCCGATGGCAAAATCTCTCTCATAGCCGTTTACTAAATAGTCTTACAACTAATATTAAATATATATTATCATATATATATGCACATGTAGTATATATAGTGACACATCTTATTACTACAGAGTGTAGTATGAGCTCAGCAGCGGGAGCGTGACTTCCAACGCAATATCTACAGAAATGCCAAGGTTTAACACTGCCGGTATTCGTAAAGTGTAGTAGGTCATCGTCATGACAACGATGCCAAGAAAAGTTAGTTATTTTCCCGCGGTTCTATGTCATTTCTCTGCCATTTCCTCTGACCTTAACCTCACCTTAGAGTGAATACCACACAATAGGAATATATAGAACAAAAATGTATATATATTCTCATCAACTGGTTGAGGTGGAGGGGGTGTCAAATTATAAGTCCCTCTTGCCAGTGGAACAAAAATTCGTACCACTTTTTTGTTTACGTACTTATTAATCTCATACCCTTTCAGTAGTCCTATATAAAGCATCCACCTTTTTCTCTCATTTGCATGCAGAATCCAAAATCAAAGCCAGTGTAAAGAGTTACTCGAAGATGCCTTCACAGATCCTAATCTTGCCTGCCTGTGACTAGCCTCTTCTCTAGTCCTACCTGTAATTCGCCTCTTCTCTAATCCAACCATACTGGGGAATATATGAATATATACTCAAAATAACAATATAGAAATACTGGTTCTGTTCTCCTACCATCCATATTAACTGGCACTGCTCTGTCTTCTTGGCTTCAATTTACCCTCATGATATTCTTTTATTTCATATTAACACTAAACTCATTCTTCCTTTATCACTGCTCTCAGCAGTTTCTTTTCACTGCCCCCAATCATTACTGTGTCATCTGCAAATACCAGTATCTCACACACCAATCCTGCAACTACTGCCCTTTCACTGCCTCCAATGTCGATCTATCCACAGGGTATCAAGCAGCCATGTAGACATCTATACAAGTGCCATCATCAAGATTTTGTGTCAATAAGAGCAACTTATCATCTGTACCGTAAATCCCCAATACTTTCTCATTACCTCGCACCCAGTTCTTTCAGACTTTCTCAAGGCTCTTGTTAGCCACATAAGACTTTTTTCCTTACTTCTCACCCAAATAGACATTGCACATCTTCGTCAGCCACTCGTGTCACTTTATCCACTACATCAAGACATCTCACTTGTAATACCACCAAATGTTGGTGTCTCTCCCTTCTTCAACCTCTTAATTTCCCTCCTTACAGACTCAACAGTAACTCCCACAAACCTTCTGGAACTGGCTGCAACCTTTTCCAGTCTTGCACCTTCAGCTCTGCCTCTCTTATCCTCCACATTCAAAATATCCTCCAATACTCTCACCATCAACCTAGACCTCATTCTCTTCCAACAGTATCTCTCCACTTCTAGCTTTTGTTCTGAGACTCATTCTCCTCATGCCCCATTTTCTCTCTGGCAGAACAACTTAGTCGCCCCAAAAGCCCTTGGTAACACCCATTTTTATTGCATGTCTTCCCTCTCTCCTTGTGGCACTGGGACCTACGAGGTCATTCAGCGCTGGAACGGAAATTGACAGTCAAATGTTTGAAAGGGGTAACAGGAGGAAAACCTCACAATTGCATTAGGAGAGGGTTGAGAAAGTTAGATGGAAGAAAGTGAATATGAAAGGAGGTACAGTAATAGGAACGAAAGGCTTGCAGCTAGTGGCCGAAAGCACGTACAAAAAACCTTAAGTAATCCCTACAGTACTCCTCATAAGAGCACTGACACCAATGACCCCCTTGGGGGTCTCTCTTCTTCTAGAGAAACTTGACCATCTCCTCTAGTGTGTCATCTAGTGAACCTCGTTTAATATGGTTTTTACTCTTCACTGAACTTAATTTCCTTATCCCGCCAATAATCACTCTCCATATCCCACCTTCCTGAAATCATGAACCTCTGCTGACTCTATAACCCCATAATGGAATGTTTTACATACTTCATTTTTTCCATCAACTTTTGTTTTATTATCTCTAAGCAATATTTCATCGACTTACTCCTTATATGGCAGCCGCTTTACTTCCTTCTTATGAAATGACGTAATTGACTGCGTAACTCTATGTCGACTCCTCCCTGTCTTGCTTGAAATTCGATCTGTCTTAACATCCGCTGAGGGAATAACATAAGGGAACTTTGAGTACAAGGGAGAATTTGGATGAGAGGAAAACAAAAGAACTAAAGTAAAAAACTTCAAGTCAGAATCCAGTACAAGTGACTCCCTTCTGTTTTTGCTCTTTACAAGACCATGAGAATATTTTTGACTGAGCTTCTTTCATTTTTGTTCCCCAACAACGAAGCTCAGATGGAAAAAAAATTTAAATTTCATTTTAACGACGTGTCAAACAAGATTTATAGCCTGTCATCTTCTCTTCGGACCCAGCTACCAGCCATATGCCAAATCCCAAAAAGGGTCACCTGCACTTAAGGGACCAGAGCCACCATTTTCCATTCTGTTCTTTTGTGTTATGGTCCCTGAACTAATTTGACAGAAGCCATTAACAGATAGTTGCCCTCCAAGTGGCGATAGCTCACACATTCTCACGTGAGATCTGACTGACCTGACCCTAACCCTTTTTCCCTTCAGCATCCACGACTCAGATCCCCTGCACCTGCATGATCGCTGCCTGACCCAAATCATCCTGACCCAACCCAGCACCATTGTACTCTGTCTTCCACCCTTCCTCTGACGGCGTCCAATGACCCTTTTCAGGAAGTTGCAAAGATTAGCGGTGAAGATGAAAGGACCCAAGGAGACCAATCCAGCCTGAACCAGATGCGACCAGAATCTCCACGACCGGGTATAAACATGGTCTGACCTGGCCTTCTAATTTGCACATTGTCCTAACCTACTCCCAAGGTGTCACGAACGACGACTCGGCCCTCCGCTATCTCTGCCCTGCGTCTTGATGCTGAACCTGGCTAGCCTCCTCTACACCTACTCTGCCTCAGACTGGAGTCTGACTCTCACTAGATGTCTGCCCTGACAGCTCGACCTAGTACTCATCCTTGAAGTTTCTGTAGGATTCTGCTTCATGAGAAGCGTCCTTCTGTCAATTCCTTGGTGAAACCTGCAAACGACCTACGTCCTTCCGCCAAGACAGGTGTGGTCTGACCACACCTGTCTTGGCCACAGACCAAGGTAACTGAAATTGGAAGTTGTTCTGTCGGCCTTCACCTACTATTCCTAGCACTCATTCCCTGTTTCAACCGTTTTCTCACATTCCCATTCCTTAATATTCCCGTCTTCATCAGCGACCCATGTGAGTTTAAATAACTGTGAATTTCTTGTGAAATAAGTGATATTAGAACGTGCTCTCGTACTTACAGCAATATTCATTGCATTAACGTAATCTCGAAAGCTTTATGAATGGAGTATCTTGTATAACTCTCACTTCGCTTATATCATTTCTCTCTTGTTTACCGTCATTGGGATTTGCATTTCAACAGTGCCACTCAACGTGTTCTGCCAGTGCCAACCTTGGGAACATATTCATGAGATTCCAGCAAGAGCTTATGCTAGCTTACAGTGCACCATTACTTAGTGTTAATCAATGCTGCTTATTTATGTTCTTGATCCGTACTTCACGCACCTACGTGATACCGTAGGATTAGTGATTCTGCTTGCAATTAGGTGGCACCTTTGTTTTGCTTTTCTGAATATGTATTAGTGTTAACGTCAGGATTGCCACTGAGCCAGACAGTGATCCTGTAAGTTATATGTTCTGATAACCATCTAGAAATTATGTTGTTTAAGTGGACAAATTATACATATTTTTGAGAAGATTCAAATTTTGGATTTTTCATATTACACTTTATACCCGGCAAGCAGATTATGACAATATATATATAAATATATATATTATTATATATATATATATATATATATATATATATATATTTAGGTATAATGAGGATGTGTCTAGACATGGAGCGTTGCATTTACATCCATTTCTTTATAATGCAAAGACATAGTAGTCGAGTGAATGAAATGATAATTAAATTCATTTAATGTCTAAGTAAAGACTTTTCACAAGTTTTCCTACACTAGTACCTCTGTTGTATAATAAATACTAAGCAGAAAAAGAATGTCACACTCCAAGGAAGCCCAAATAATGAATAGATCTAGGCGTAGTTGCTCCACCGAGGTCGTAGATACATTTTCATTGATAGTTTACGTATTAGAATCTTAACGAATAAAAATCATTTCTCCTTCCTATATCTCTTTTTCGTCCTCTTTCGAAGCGATTTCCAAACCAAAGTACTAAATATTATCATCTTTGAGCAATAATCTTCAGACATTTAAACACCAAAATAATTCGTCTCTGAAAAATTAGTATATACTAAAAGTTCAACAGCAAAATATCAATGAATTAATTACCCTTCATGTGCTCCATGGAAGTCAACATCAAAACAGGACAGAACTAAATCCAGATTTTTTTTTTTTTTTCCTTCACCGGTATATTCAGTAAAGCCTCGTCAGTCGAGACGAAGGAGCAAAGGCTACAAAGCTTTGTACGGAAGACACCCACACTCCACCAGCTCTCGAGAGGAACTGACTGAGAGCATCGTCGTCGGCTCTGGACTCTCGAGGACGAGGTACTAGGTGAAAGGGGAGTTGGGGAGGGAAGGGGAGGGGGAGGGGGTGTCTGGGGGTGAGACGACCCGTGCTGCCAGGAGGAGCCGAACCGCGCAGTGTTTCCAGACGTCCTCCACGCAGGCATGGGAGAGAAAGAGTGTGTGCGTGTGTGTAAACATGGTAAGTGTTTATTTGGTGTTTGTTTGTTTCAGGGGTGATGTGCTGGGGGCCAGAGGGGCGGGGGGTTAGTGGCGGGGAAGGAACGAGCATCTCTTAAAAACTGGACTCACCCGCTATACATAATACCACAACACCGATGTGATATGAGTGATGAAAGAGACGGGCTCGGGTGAACGATTAGAAATTTTTAGAGAATTTCTCGATTTATGTGATATTGATAAAATAGATGAGAGAGAGAGAGAGGGAGAGAGAGAGGGGGGGTTGGAATAACAGCAGATGGGAGATAAGGCTGTCGTCAGTCAAATATCTCTACCGGAATGAAAGACTATACATTTTCCACCCACCATGTACGTAGTAGTACTATCCTTCCTCTCTCTGGCCCTCCCAGAACTTTTGGATGATAATATATCCACCTGTCTGTGGCTCTCCAATCTCCATCCTTCCTACGTGACCAACATTTGTATCGTCTTATCTCTACTACATGTAGTACCATCCTACCAGTTTCTAGGCCACGTAATAGAAGGCAAGTATGTAGGCTCTTCTCTCATTCACTTAAGAAATCTGTACTTTACTCCGATAAAGGAAAACTGGCTCAACAGTTCCCCCCACACATTCTAATGTTGGTTTCGATAGATTCCACATTTCTTGCAAATCTTTTGCACTACAAACTCCTCTTGCACCTGTTCTGTGACCTGACTTTCCTTCCACCATACTCACTATACCTTCTTCCACCGCAGAACTTATTAAATAAACTGTTTTTAATCATCCTTCATCCATATCAACATTTATCACTCCCTCTTCCTAATTTCCTATTGCTAACATTGATTCTATTTTCTCCTCTTGTAAATAAATGCTTTCAAAGTCTTTAATTGGCTACTGCAGAGTTCCTCCACTGTGCCCAATCAGTAGTACTGTATCATCTGCAAACATCTAGGATTTCCTCCTCCGTTCGCGACCACTTCCTTATCCTCAGATCTACTGTCCTTTTTCTAACCTCTTGCTTCAATTCATCCACAAAGCTATGACAAAGAGGTAGTACTACATTATCCCAGGCCTATTTTCACATCAAACAATTCACTCTCCTATCCACATGTTTTAACACGTGCTTCATGAAACAGAGGAATCAATCTGGCATCTGAAATGTGATAATAATAAGAATTGGTCGCTCTGATTATCTGTGGATTTTGGAACTTAGGGGGTCGTTACCTTCTGTGAGCAGTTCCTTGGTCGAGGACTGAAAAAAAGGATCCACAGTTTTCTATTCAGGTTATCACTGGATTCTCACTGTTGCGGAAGGGAAAATAGCAGTCATCACTAATGATATTCAAATGTTGATATATTGGTGCTACTTTGGCTCGTTATCTACGCGGATGTGAAGTCCTAGAAATTCCATTACCTTTTGAATTCGAGGGGCGCCTCTTCTGAAGGACTATTTTTCCTCTTATTCCATGTTAAGGCTTCCGTCACATTAGCTAAGTTGCCATCCACTTTCCCATTGTTTTCGCAATTGCTTTTCAATCATCTGAGTAAATTGTAGTGCAATATATCTATACTATTTTGGCTTGCTGTCTACTCTAAACCCATTCCGAGGTGCTAGCACTAAGCAGGGCGGAAGCTCAATGGGACGCCGTGTTTAGCCATGGTTTAGTACACTAGCCCCGTCAACTACACACAATATTAATGGGTGTATAATAATGCTTTGATCCCAGAGGAACTAGTACTAAGCACGGCGTCCCATTGAGCTTCCGCCCTGTTTAGTACTAGCACCTCGAAATGGGTGTCGCGTAGATAGCGAGACAAAGTAGCATCGATATATTGCAGCACAACTTACTCAGATGATTTAAAAAGCAATTTCAAAAACAGTGGGAAAGTGAATGGCAGCTTAGCTAACGTGATGAAAGCCTTAACATGGAATAAGAGGAGGAAAAATAGTCCTTCAGAAGCGCCCCTCGAATTCAAAAGGTAAAGGGGATTTCTAGGACCCTTCACATCCTTTGATGGATTACGGTTCGAAAGGAACGACTTTTGTTGTCGGTGAAAGAAATAATTATGGCTTCAATGATCCCAATTACTTTCATTCAGAGTATTATTATGATTATTATAATTATTCCGCACTAAAGAAAACTGATTACATGAAATATGAAATTTTGTACTGTAAACTAACTGCATGTTTCAGATTTCTACGTTGAAGCTTTTCAGGACAGGTCTCTTCCGAGGGCGGCCATATTGGATTCTGTTGGGAAGTAAACAGCTCTTCAAAACAGCTATCGTCATGCGCTACTTAGAAAGAGAGTCCTTATGATGAATGGGTTTGCCATGAACTAATAAGATCACGAGTAGGCAAATATGTATATGAAATAATAATAAAGAAATTATCTGGGTTTATTTTACAGGTAAAGCATGAAGCACGTAAATGAAATTAAAACTATGGATGGCCGTACAACTTGAACCGCACTCAATCCAGCAGGAGTGTGTTTCCCTCTTCGAGTCAGAAGCTCTCAACCACTTCAGTGCAGCAACGTGAGTTTTAAAGGTTATTGCCGCGGACGTGATCTTATCGTGCCACTCATTAATGAGTCTACACGAGATGTCAATCAGAAATTATAATGTAGAATATTTATTAACAAGAAAATTGCATCAGGAACCACTAGATTCTAACATTTTCTTAGGTGTTACAGGCAGATAGATGAGCGTGAACAGCATGATTTCAAATTTGAGAAAGACAATACAGAAAACATTCCAGAGGGTGTGGCCAGTTGATCCGAAAAATTCAAAGTCAATATCTTATGTAATTGAAGAAGAATCATTGTGATATGTCAGTGGTTACATCGCTAAAAAAAAATTGCATTTCAAAAGGCGACTGTCACTCAAAGTGATCAAAGTCTCTGGACCAACAAAAATTAACAAGTCAAGTTTATATTATGCTGTATGAAATTTTTAGAGGGGGAAAGAAACATTGTATTAAAATGCTTGTTTGTGAAATAAAATCGACAGGTGTTGATGTTTCCAGTGAATTTTTTTTTTTTTTCAAAACTGTATCTCTTTTTAGTATGAGATACCCAAGCAAGAAAAGTGTTATGGATAAAGAGTACTAAATTTTGCAATGAAATAATAAACAAAATTGAGAATATTGAGAAAGTTTATTTAACTTGTTTTATGAAATATTGTCCGAGGCCACTGCTCTCTCTCCCTGGGAGAAGGTCGGAGGTGCTCTTCTCTGAAGTAGGCCTATGGGTGCCAGGTGAGCTCAGAGAAAATAAGACAGCCGCTTGATAAGATTGTACGGAAATGCAGGCAAGAAGTAAATCTGGAGACTCTTAAAAAACAGGAGGTTTGTAAGACTGCAACGACACAAAACTGTGTGCTTAACGGCCTCATGTATGGCACAAAGACTAGCCAGGAAAAAAGGAACTGACATCTGCACAGACATTCTTTACAAATTTCGCTACTAAGACTTTTATTTTATCGTCCAGTTACGATAGCATTATATATAGATATATATATATATAGATATGTATATATATATCTATAGAATATATATATATATATAAAGAGTAAGAAAACCACTTAAAATCATGAACTATGGGCGTCCGCAGAAAAAATGCAAGGGGGCTGGGTGGCAATGATATGGAGATCGCTGTGGAGGGGTCTAAGGGAAGGTTGTATCTCCCTCCCCTTTTTCGAAATGAGAGAAAGCAATTGTTTCCCGAAGTGCTTAGATGCAAAATGGTGGCACTTTTTTTTTCTTATTTAGCAGAGTAGCTCAACTACATCATATGTAGAGAAATTTGATGATTTTCATTTTTTTTTTTTCGTAAAAAAATATTTAACAATTAACGCACGCGAATTACGGCGAAAAAATTCTTTTCGTGTTATATGTTTCGCAAATCCCAAGAGTGACAAGTCAGGCAGAACACACATTAGATTTCCTGGAAAACGTATGATAATAAAGGGACCCAGATTCACGAGAAACCGCGAGAAATTGCGATATTTTGGTGCGAACGTTATTTTTTTTATCTTTTTTTATTTCCTATGTATTATTGGGAGTTATTATCGTAAGCTATACTTCCCTAAATATACCAAGTGTTTGGATGATCGGCATTGTGGACATATATGTGTGGTATGACGAAGATATGGCAACCAAATATGATTATTTTTTTCATATGAGTCTGAGTCGAACGTAGTCGGTTTTCCGGTGAACGGTAATAAATATTGCATCGAATTATATGAGTCCAGTGCTTATGTTATCGTTTATTTCCAGAAATTCTAGTGGGGGAATGCACCACCTTGCGCCTCCCACCACCCTGCGGTCGCACGTGCTTACAATACATAATTTGGTGTAGTACTACACACTCGTAAATATTAATTCTAGTCCCACTTTTAATCGGGGTCGTACTTCGCCTTCTTGATTTCCTTGCTGTAGTACAACCACTCCAACGCCCTCTTCTCACTTTCTTCAGCGCTGAATGGCTGAAAGTGTCCCCAGCACTTGGCTGGAATGCATGTTTCCTTAACATGCCTCGTCGGTTATGAAATGAAATGCGCCAGTTAGCTTTGATGTTGGCAAAGCGAAAGCGTAAGTTCCGATAAAAAGAAAACGTACTACTTTCCATAATGAAAAGAGTTTTATGCATCAGACGCAACCCAATTTACCAAGCTCAAAGTTTCCTAGTCTTAATGATTCGATCAACAGCCTGAACTGATAATGATGCTGGTAGATGAAGCCAGCCTTATGCTGGCACGGGCTCTTGCTCTTCAGCAGCCCGTAACTGTGAAGTTAACAACTGTGCATGTGAACCATGAAATGAATTTCGACCCAAGAAAAGGGGCGTTCAACCTCTGCAGAGTGAGAAATCCTGCAGCAGATGACATTACATTACCATGGCTAGAAATATTCTTAAAAGACACTCCAGACAAAACTCTGTTCTTAGTGAGCGCTGCCTGAAGTGTTTCATCAAACGCTTCCGCTCAACCTCGATAAAAGAGCATTTATGTACATATTCAAATACCATGACGTTCGTGTTTCATTTCAACTGAAAGAATGAATTTGAATTTAGTCACGATCTTCAAAAGAAAAACATTTAGTTTTCGTCGTCAAAAATGAAAAGTTAGTATATTCTTGGAGTTTCTCAAGAACGTTAAGCTTTCTAAAATAATGTGCGTAATGTTTTTAAAGGTTCAGTTCCGCATTGCATCTTAGCAGTAACTTCTTTGAAGGACGGTAAATAATCTATTTACTTCCATTACAGTAAAAAAAAAAAAAAAAAAAAAAAAAAAAAAAAAAAAAAAAGAATAAATCTAACGTTGTTTCATACGTATTTTTGATGAGTTGCATCGTTATATTAGTATATCGAAATGTACGTAAATTGATTTTGTTTTACGGATCATAAAAAAGCATTAGTCATTATGAGAGGCTATATTCTTGCTTACAAAAGTTGTACAATGACAGTGGCATTAAAAATGTCGGAGAGAGATAGAAAGGGAGAGAGAAATAGCGTAATTTGTACCGAATATCACTGGGGTAGTTTCACCTGTCACACGGTTAATGCAGGTGAAGTAAAAACATACAAACGAAAGAGTTCTCTTCTGCTCGATAAATGAAACAAAATAGAAGTTTTAACCGCTGTTTTTCAGACAAATTACAAGTGCTGACACGAACACCAACTCCGTATGGACATTCTCAGACAATGCGGTCACAATTGTTACTGAAAGTGATATGAAATTTTTGAAAATTACGGCTCCGCTCTGTGAAGAGCTTTCGTGGGGTCATCTCTCTCTCTCTCTCTCTCTCTCTCTCTCTCTCTCTCTCTCTCTCTCTCTCTCTCTCTCATTTCCTTTCATCCAGATGCATCAAGTTATCATCGAACAGCTTTAAAATTTCGTCAATGATGCAAACAAAAGGAAATAAAAACGAACACTAATGAAGCTCAGCGTATGATTATGGTTAGGTCTAGGACACTGGATCCTTTTTATACATTTGTAATTCCGGCGTCGCTCTAGACGGTATATTCACTTTTAGGGAACATCCGGTCCGTCTCGCCTCTAATTGGAGAAAAAAACTGGCATATCGAGAAAGTCTTTTAAAGTTCTTGAAGACTCGTCCGTCCTGAGGAAATGTTTTTACACTTTTCTTGTGTCATATCTATGGTTGTGGGATTTGCCCACCGGTTTGGCCTCCATGACTCGATTCATAGATTTTTTGCAAAAAAACTCGACTTTCCTCCAATTTCTTAACCACCAGACCTAAGTATTAATATCGGGCAGCATCGTTCGATTACTTCGTTGTGATTCTTCACTACATTTTTCATAATTTTGATCATTCTTGGCTTTCAGATTTTCCGAGTCTCACGGTACTTTCCACTATGACATGCAGTGCATTCTAAACATCGCGCTGTTTCGTTTGTGCCGTGTGAGGTTCAATACCACAGTTTTCTCTACGTTTCGGTCTAACTGTAGTAATAAACTTATGGAATGCTCGTCTAGTCATGTAGGTGAATCTATGGAACTTTAGACCATAGATATATCTAAGTTTTAGACGTTCAAACTGAGCAGTTTCGTAATAAAATCTTTCATCATCTGCACTCTCGTCTGTACTGGGCTGATGTTTTTGTGCGTGGAAAACCTTGCATTGCTAATCTATAAAAAAAAAAAAAAAAAAAAAAATCCATCTGTCCATCCGCCTGTGGTGTTTGCGCATGGTAACACTGCGCCCCTGGCTTTAAATAATATCCTATTTCGAATATTAACGGTGTAATTCGCATACAGTAAATTATGGAAACACTTTTCAGTTGCAAATGTACACTGAGCCCCTTGCGCTTTAAAAATATCTATTTAATATTCCGTGTAATTCGCATACAGTAAATTATGGAAACACTTTTCAGTTGCAAATGCACACCCAGATATCCTTTTATTTACCTAAAACTTACACATAGCGTAACTATTTAAAGCCCGGGACGCAGTGTTACCATTCCAAAACACCACAGGCGGATGGACAGATGGAAAAAAAACGGAGTATAGTGTTGAAGCTTTGATAATAATAATAATAATAATAAAATAATAATAATAATAATAATAATAATAATAATAATAATAATAATAATTACTCTGTATTTTAAAGAAGAATGCGTCGTTCAAGTTTCCGTAGACGCAGATGTTGTAATGTATGGAATAAAGTACTCGGTTTTTAAGCCTCTCTTCGTGTTAATATAAAATTCGGAGGTTTGGTAGTATAGGCAGAAGGTTTTTTGTCTGAATAGAAGTGTTAAAAGGAGTAAAATCAAGCAGTGGTGGGATAATTAGATATATAGATTAGTGAAGGTAAAGAGAGATTAATGCAGAGACAGTTGTATGACGGAAGAAAAGCTCTAACTGACAATTCTCCACAATCCATAATAATGAAACCGATATTTAAAATGCCAAGTAGTGCTACGTTCCACTGTTTTTCATGTGTAGATCGTATATGTCTACTTTCGTAATCCCTCCTGGCAAATGAAAAGTAAGACGAGAAAACAGATGTTATATTTTGTATTTTTTTTTAGTTATTATTAACATTTATTGAAAGAAAATACGTATCCATATAGCAGATGGGAAACGAGTTCACTAAAACAGGGTGATTCTCCTGACTGGCCTTGTGCTGGAATGAAATTAGGGTATTGTTGCATATTCGATGCTTGAGTATTCTGACTTGTTCGTGTGCCATTGAGAAATGTATCCACGTATTAATACATACACAAAAAGATGCCTGGTTCCCGGTTGGTCCCTAAGCGATCACTCCACAAACGCAGTTGCGGGCACAGTAAACTATTCGCGTGAGGTGCAGAGCTTTGTTATTCCCTCGTTTTTTACCATTTTAATCATCTTTAGTTTTACTTTATTTTATAGTACTTCAAAACTTTTGTTCTAATTCTTGTCCATTACCCTTTCTGCAACAATAAACCAGAAACATTAGAGATGTTTCTAAACCACATATTATTACAAAATGTTTCCACTTTACTGCTTCTCTGCTCCAGCCATCCAGCTGAGTCGTTTCCGTCGTCTTCTTCCTCCGGAAACTTTTGAAAAGCCACCGAAGTGAATGAGCTCAGCACCAGCAGACCGACTATTAGGTCGTTCTTATACTGGTCAGCAAGACTGCCTGCCTGGTGCTTATTCAATGTCACTCGCAGCTTTTAATGTCTCAAGACGGCCTAGAGGTTTGTAGTCGCTGATCGAAAGACCTCACATACTGGTCAGTGACTAACGGGGAATTTCCAACATGGCATCCGTCCATAGTCTAGTTGTAAAGATGTCCACTTGCCATCGTCTTGAAAATGAGAGTATATTGCATTATTAGCTGTATTGTTAATTATTACTATTACACTATTCAGAAGACGAAGAACCTTATTCACATGAAACTAGGCCACCAAAGGGGCAACTGACTTGAAATTCAAGTTCCCAAAGAATACCTATACTGTTTTTTTTTTTTTTTTTTTTTTCATCTGTCCATCCGCCTGTGGTGTTTTTGTATGGTAACACTGCGTCCCGGGCTTTAGATATTTACGCTATGTGTAAGTTTTAGGTAAATAAAAGAATATCTGGGTGTACATTTGCAACTGAAAAGTGTTTTTAAAATTTACTGTATGCGAATTACACCGTTAATATTCGAAATAGGATATTATTATAATCGTTGAATGTAAGCTGAAAGTAACTGTCAAAAGCCCGGGACGTAGTGTTACCATACAAAAACACCACAGGCGGATGGACAGATGGAAAAAAAACAGAGTATAGGAGCCCATTATGAAGTAAGAGAAGGTAAAGGTAAATACAGGAAGAGGAGAGATCACTTAATATTAAGAAAAAAAAAATAATAATTAAATAAATGAACATTTTTTCCCACGATTAGCTAGCTCTTAGTGGGACAGCAGACCCGTCTGTCTTCATCATTATCATTATTTTAGGAGGTCCTTTTCGGTCTTCCTTTTGGGTATTAGGTCAGAGTGTCGAAAGACAGTGTCGAAGGACAAAGTGTCGAATGGACAAAGTGTCGGACGGACAATGTGTCGAACAGACAATGTGTCAAACAGACAATGTGTCGAACTGACAATGCGTCGAACAGACAATGTGTCGAAATGACAAAGTCGAAGATAGAGAGCGAGAGAATAAAGTACCAAATGGTCTAACGACTGAAATTACTTGTTATCAACCTTTAGTTATACAACATTGTTTACACTGATATATCCTTTACATATAATACACAGTATGCATTCTGTTAGAGCTTCACTCACCAGTTAACTTCCTTCCAGATTCAAACGTTTCAATTCAAATTTCCATTCTACCAAACCCTCCACAATGGAAATAATCAAAATTCAAATGGGTGGAAAGAAACTGCTACACGAAGGCTATGCATACGTGATCGATAAAGTGATTAATGAATGAATTTATTGGAAATGTGAAAAAAGACATTATTGTAACGGCAGAGCAAAAACGCACGGTGAAACAATTTGCAAAGCTACAGAGCATTCACATCAGCAAGACAGTGCGCATATTGATGCTATAAAAGTTATAGATAAAATTAAAATTAATGCTCAACATTCTGAAGAAATTCCATCGTCTATAATAAATCAGTGCACAAACGATGTTCAAGTTTCTATAGTTGGAAAGCTTCCAAGAAAGAAAGGAATCTCTAGCTCGGACAATAAGGAGAGTTCGCAGTTCAACTTTTAGCGGTGAAAACTTGACGTAACAACGAGGGGGGAGCCATTCTTGTTATTTGATGAAAATGGTGTAAAAATATATTCAGCAACCCAGAATGTTAACACTTTGAGGTCCAATAGAAGATGGTTCTGTGATGGAACCTTCAAGTCTGCTCCTAATGGAAAACAACTATATACCATTCATGGTCTTATTGATCAAAATATGACTTTACCGTTAGTGTACTGCATTACCGATAACAAAGATGAGACTACTTATTCCATTATTTTTGAGTTTTTGCATGAAAAGTAATTAAATCCCGCTTCCATTAATGCTGATCTTGAACGCTCGGCCATCAACCAAATGAGGATAATTTTCCCGGACGCCACAATTTATGGATGCTTCTTTCACTTCGGGCAGTGTCTGTGGAGGAAAATCCAAGCCCTTGGGTTGCAGACATGGTATAACGAGCGCAATAATGCTTTTATTATAAAGCAAATACAGGCCCTCGCATTTGTTCCTCCCTGTGATGTTTGTGCTCTGTTCAATAAGTTAATGGAGTCTTTTGATGAAGAAACCGATGAAATATTAGGAGAATTTTTACAATATTTTGAAGCTACATGGCTGGGAATCGTTCAGAGGGGAAGGAGAAGAAAAGAGCCTTGTATGAAATTGACTTATGGTCAGTTCACGAAAGAGTGGCAAACGATTTGCCTACACTGTTTTTTTTTTCATCTGTCCATCTCCCTGTGATGTTTCCGTATGGTAACACTGCGTCCCGGGCTTTAGATAGTTACATTCAACAATAATAATAATATCTATTTCGAATATTAATGGTGTTCTTCGCATACAGTAAATTATTAAAACACTTTTCAGTTGTAAATGTACACCAGATATGCTTTTATTTACCTAAAACTTACACATACCGTAACTATTTAAAGCCCGTGACGCAGTTTTACCATAAACACACCACATGCGGATGGACAGATGGAAAAAAACAGAGTATAGGACCAATAACTCCGTTGAAGGTTGGCATAATGCATTTCATGGAAGAGTGAAGATTTGCCACCACTAGAGGACAAGCTTTACGAAAACTACGTATGGAGCAGCAGGCCGTACTGAATGATTCTAGAGCAAATTCGACAAGGCAGAGATGTAAGAAAAATATAAAAAATATGCTATCCTTAACTTGAAACTAAAAAGTATTTTTGATACATACGACGTCAATGTTGGATTAAAAATATCTCAGAGCCATCGCTCACAATCAAATAAACGAATATTGATGCAAGTTTTTTTTAAGACATTAATATCTTTGTATTTTCATATTTTATATTTTTTCATAAATAAAATTCTTAATGTTTTTAAGCTGATAATACATCAAGACATTTTATTTTCATATCTTATATTTCCTTATAAATAAAATTTTGAATACTTTACTTTTGTTTGAATGACATCGATGTAATTTTGAGTAACTAATTTGACATTGGAAACTTTTATTCTGGTCTCTTTCTCTCTAGAATCAATATGTAAAGATATATCAATGTAAACATTGTTATATAGTTAAAAGTTAATTTGATAACTAATTTCTGTCCGTAGTCAATTGGATACTTTTATCTCTCTCTCTCTCTCTCTCTCTCTCTCTCTCTCTCTTCGGCTTTATCATCTGACACTGGCAGTTCGACACTTTGTCTGTTCGACACTTTGTCAGTTCGACACCTTTGTCCATTCGACGCTTTTGTCCATTCGACACACTGTCCTTCGACCATCTGTCTTTCAGGGGGGGGGGGGGGGGGCAAATTCTGTCCGCACACGTCCTTTTGGCCCGTCGAGCGCTCCCCATCTGTATACGGTTAAACTTTGTTTACTTGAAAAAAAACATCTCGCTCCGCGTCTTAGCTGTTTCGCGGATACGTAAGTTTGAGCAGATCGGTTTCTCTTTCAAGGGAGTGACCAAAGTTTTCACATATCTCAGTTCTTGGCGCAGTGGACTGATACCCGAATATTCAAACGTCCCTTTTTTTGTAACAAGACTTTGCTGTACTTTGGTTCCTTTGAGCTCTGCCTCATAATCAGTGGTTTTGGTTTTGTATTTCTGTATACGACGACGTCTTTGACGCATTTTGGTTGTTATCCTTTATCTTGGTGCACGTCAAGCATATAGTACGTTACGTTCTGATTTTGCTTTCAAACGCATCTCATGGAGATCAGTCAGCACTTTCGTGGCCATAACGCGTAGGGAGTTTTTCTTAGGCCAATGACAAATTTTCGTAGACCATACAGAATTTCTATGGCGGTCCAGTCTTGTTGTTACGCTATCATACACAAGCATTTTTTATAGCGTTCGTGAAAAAAAAAGAAAAAAAAAACGTTATCATTACCACAATAAACAATGCAGCTGCCCAGTTCTCATTACGTTTATGAATAGATCTGTCAGAAAGGACTAGCAAGCATCTAAACAGCTCGCTGTCTTTACTGTATAAACATCCATATCATTTCTATTTCATCTTTTATTATCACGTTTTTCTTTAGATTTCCTGTTGGTGACCTTATCAATATATACATTTGGTTCAGTCTTCGTGAACACTCTTAATGTTTTCACCGTGATCACCGCACCGCAATTCTTAACGAGATCAAAATGAGGGTCGTCAACGGGGAGCTTCTATCCTCACTTCGTTTTGCAATATCCAAGATATTTCCATATGTACATTATATATATATATATATATATATATATAGTATACATATACTAAAATAATACTGGTCCCAAGACATTGTCTCTCTGTAGCCACATCAAAGGCACCTTTACTTTGACGGTTTTCGAACAGAATTTGAAACGTTGCAGGAGAGAGCGAACTCCCTTCGAACATTCCAACGCATCGTCTTTAATCCACCTCCATTTCTACGTTTTTATCATAAGCTCAGGCACACTTATATATCGAGCTGTGTTATTAATGTTGTTGTTATTTGCCATTATTAAACGTCGCTCTGTTTTAATGGGGTCGTTTTTATTCTTCTGAAAAAAAAACTATTGTGACGGCGGCTTTGTCTGTCTGTCCGACCGCCCTCAGATCTTAGAGACTACTGAGGCTAGAGGGCTGCAAATTGATAGGTTGATCATCCACCGTCCAATCATCAAACATACCAAATTATAATCCTCTAGCCTCAGTATTTTTTATTTTATTTAATGTTAAATTCAGCCATGATCGTGCTTCCGGCAACGATTACACCGAGACCAACTAGAGATAGATCCATTTCCGGTGGCCTTGATTATACGCTGCACAGAAAACTCGATAGCGCCGAAGAAACTTGGGCGCATTTTTCTCTTGTTATTTCTCAATAATACCCGTAATGGAATAAAATCATTTATGTATTTCTTTCTTGAGATTTCTTGTTTACTTTATTGCATATTTTATATATATATATATAATATATATATATATATATATATATATGTAATATAATATATATATATATATATATATATATATATATATATTATATTTATATATATATATATATATATATATATATATATATATATATAGATATATATATATCATATATATATATATATATACATCGAGCTACAAATGTCCTTTAATATCCAACTGACCCAGTCGATAACATTTCTGAAGTCCTGGTTTTCCTCTGTCCGCTGGGTGCTGGTTCGAACCCACGAGAGGACGAAATTATTATCAACTAAAAAAATTCCCCTTCGGTTAACATGTATGAAACTATATTAATTCCGAGGTAGAGCGAATTGGATGTTAAGGGACATTTGTAGCTCGATGTCTGTATATGAATCACGGTGATGTGATAAAAATTCATATATATAAATATATATATATATATATATATATATATATATATTATATATATGTGTGTGTGTGTGTGTGTGTGTGTTGTGTGGTGTGTGTGTGTGTGTGTAGGTGCGAGGTGAAGGATCATTCCTTTATCCTTTCCCAAGTACTGTATTCTTGCTGCTACGTATCACGACGTAAAAGTCCCATCTTCAAGCTATAAAAAGACAAGCCAAACCTTGAAATAACCAACTCGGAATAAGAATTGAAAGTTGAAACACTGTACAAATGATAAAAGCGACATGTACAAGAAATAGGGAGGAATGATGACCAGTTATTTAGTTAGTTATTTTGTTGACAAAATATACAACTATCAGAAGGTGCTGAAGGTCCAGACCGACTGACTGAGTCCGGGTTCTTCAGCTTCGACTCCAACTCACGAGGGATCCAGATGTGTCTTTTATCTGTTTATCTGTGGAACCAGTTGCCTGATGGAGAGTGATTCTAAGATTGCTCAAGATTGTTCGCTAGGAGCTTGGCCTATACTTTTAAAATCTCTGTCACTTATGTCAGATTTACATTTCTTTGTGTTGAAAATTCAGGGTCACTTCATTTGACAGCTGCTGTTATGTAGCTAACGCCTCAATGGAGTTCCAATCTCACTTTCAGTAACCTCCGTGCGGAACCGACGTACTTCCCTACGGGATTCCTGAGGGCATCAGTGGATATTGATAGTGTTGCCGGGTGTTCGCCTCGATTCAATTGCAGGTCAATATTTCTCGATGAACAGTTTCAATTCACGGTAGAAATTTTTGCCCTAAATAAATGGGACACTTGCAAATCGTCGTCATTTTGGTACTGTTGGTGTTTTGATTTGAGGATTGAAGATATTGTATAGGAATTTGTAGAGGAGTTTATAAAACACGTTTCGACGGAAAGGAGATGTCAGTGAAATGTTGGCGGAGATAGGATATTTCACTGTGGAATTGTGTAAGAGGGCAGACGAGGAGTTTAGTTTACAATTATAAAACCAGTTGCTATAAAGTTTGAACCCAGGCAGGTCGAAGTTCTCTTTCTAATAACGGTGGTGTTGAAATTATCCTTATAGCTAAAAACTGCCACAATTAACGGTCAGTATATTTTCATATGCATATTCAATTGCACGCGCCCCCCATTTGAAACTGGTGCCCCCCCAAATGCGCCCTATTTTAAGCTCATGAAGCTTCAGTAAAAGCCTAAGCATTAATTTTCATATTATTTTTATTATCTTTATTATTATTAACGTTAAAGTTTTATACGTCATGTATTTTGGCTGTTTTTTTTTCTTTTCATACGGAGATAAGTTGAGTTTTACTATAATAACTAAGAAATAAATAAATTTTCTTTCCTTATCTCAGGAGTATATGTTTTTTTGAGTTATATAAATACGTGATTCACAAATTGATAGGCTTAACTATTTTAAAACAACCTTTTTATCTTTCCGTAGGACTTAGAAATAAAAAGAATGAGTATTATAATTTGTGCATGCCCAGTGGCCCCCACCCCAAATTCAGCCGTGGCCCCCAGGTGGCCCCCCCCCCCCCCCCCTATCAATCGACTCCTAGTGACGCTATGCCAACAGGTTGCAAAAGTTCTTGCATAAGTTACTACTGAGAACGTTGCTGAAATCATGTACAAGCGAGGCAATTCTACAGTTTTTCTCTGTCAGTGGAGACGACCTTCCTTCCTTCCTCCCATCTGTGGGGCAACGATCGTGAAGCACGAAACTATAGCTGGTTCACTTAAGGTAGATTCTTGGATGAGCCCTGTGCTTACGAGACGAGACGTTTGTTTGGCGGCCGCTGATTTGCTGGTAGCGGGAGGTAGTAGGCAGCTCCCAGCCAATCAGCGGCAGCTAAACAGACGTCTCGTAGACATAGGGCTCACCCAAGAATCTACCTTAAGTGAACCAGCTATAGCTCCTATCTAACTCCTTTTTAGACTATAGAGTCACACATCCTACAAAAATTTTTGAAATTCTAAAAATAAACGCTTTCGTTCTTCATTGTAGTTTTATGTAGATGTAACTACTTACTGTGCGGCCGTTGTCTGTCCGTTCGCCCTCAGAGCTTAGAAACGACTGAGGCTAGAGGGCTGCAAATTGGTATGTTGATCATCCACCCTCCAGTCATCAAACATACCAAATTGCAGCCCTCTAGCCCCAGTAGGTTTAATTTTATTTAAGGTTAAGATCAGCCATAATCGTACTTCTGGCAGCGCTGTAGGTACCAACAACATAGTCCACCATCGGAGCATGACTGAGTTTCACGGGGCGTGGATGAGTGTTTTACGGGCTGTGGCTGAGGCCACAACCGGGCAGAAAACTCGATCGCGCCGAAGAAACATCGGCGCTTTTCTTATATACTTGTTTTATAGTGTCATTATAAAAAGGGTGCTAATGAACGAATTCATACGTTCAAACCCCGTGGACCACCGGGGGCAGGGGAGGGGTGGCCTGTTGGCGGAACCTTTGTTTGGAGGTCCCAGGTCCCTTTCCCACATAAAATCATTTTGGGTTGGGGAGGGGCAGCGTTCGGTCTGCCCCCCCCCCCCCCCCCCCCCCCCCCACCTATTCTTACTCTAAATATCGTGGAGGATTTCCCGGCACTGGAAGGCGCCAGGGAACTCTCCCCACCCCACGCCCCCACCCCCGGCCCCATCTCTTCCCGGAATCCATAATAATAACAATATAGAGCGCGAATACCATGCACACTCCTCCTTTCCGCACGATCAGACAAAAGCCTCACGATGGGCTACGCACTGCGGGCAGTAACAAAAAACGAAAAAAAAAAAAAAAAAATCCGAAATATTCCATTTCCTAAACGCACATATCGGGTACTTTCCCACTCCCGAATGGAAATTCAGAGTGTCGTCCCTCACCGCTGGTGGTCAGGAAGAAACCGAAATAAAAACTTTCCCTTTTGTTTTAGGGAAGAAGGCGGCGATGACGACATCAGAGCGAAATGGTGGTATGTAATGTCTTTTGAGCAACATCAAAGGCATCTTCTCTGGCAGGCATGGGAGTATTACAGTTTCCGCTGCCGCTTATGAATAGACAGACAGGGCGTGGAGTGTAATGAAGTGTAATTATAGATGTGTTTGTCATGGCAGTGTCACAGAGGCAATGACCTCACTTCCTGATGGGCACCTTCATACTATTCTTTGGAAGATTCAATACCAAGTTAATGGCCTCTTGTGGTGGGCTTGTTCCATATAAATAGATTTCGTCTTCTGAATAATAATAATAATAATGGGCAAGGAAATCCACAGTAGTATGCCCGTTTTATTTTGTTATTTATATATATATATATATATATCTATATATATATATATATATATATATATATATATATATATATCAACATCAAACAGGCATACTACTGTGGAATTTCTTTTTCATTTTATTGACTCATGCGATTATGATTTTTCTTTGAATAATAATAATAATAATAATAATAATAATCTGCCGACATTAGCGGAAAAATATATGATTTCGTTCGCTTTTGTAAGCAAGTTTTACGTTTTGTTTTGTTATTTATTCAGTCATGTAATACTTATTGTTTTAGCTTCTTACGTAGCAGTTCTAACTACTCTCCTCGTAGCTTCATACTGAATCTTTACTCCTGGTATTCAGAAAACGGCCACCTGGAAATTCTTGTCCAGACTAGTTTCAGTTTTCAGACGGCAATATCAATTGCCTTTTCGAAATGCATTTCACTTCTTGTAATACTGAGGTATATGATCGATTCCTTTTGCCATATCTAAGTAGCTATTTGCTGATTCCTGCCCTCTGTGTTTACAGACTCTTGTCCAGTATATAGCTATGATTTTATCATTTGAGCATTTTGGAGAAGATGCTGAAAGTAGACAGCACGCATATGCCGTTTGACAAAAGTGAAAAACAACTTCTTTTTCAATGGAATCTTTTCGTGTAATTTTGTTCTGTACTAAATATGATAAACGAATTACATCAAAACACTCGACAGTCGGCTACGATTTGCCTGACCTACCCCGGGAGGTCATGGATTGACGTCTCTGCATCATACGCGTCATGTAGTAGAGCTGTAGCTACATGAGCTGTGAGGCTACATACTGTAGGCTACAGAGCTGTAGGCTTACAGAGCTGTATGGCTACAGAGCTGTAGCTACAGAGCTGTGGCTACAGACTGTAAGCTACAGAGCTGTGGCTACAGAGCTGTAGCTACAGAGCTGTAGCTACGGCGAGCTGTGGCTTACAGAAGCTGTAGTCCTTTACAGAAGCTGTTAGGCACCAGAGTCTGTAGGCTACAGAGCTGTAGGCTACAGAGCTGTTAGGCTACCGATCTTGGCCTAGAGCTTGTATCTATCAGCGCTGTAGGCTACCGAGCTTGTTAGCTTACAGGCTGTGGCTACAGAGCTGTAGGCTACAGAGCTGTAGGCTACAGAGCTGTAGGCTACAGAGCTGTAGGCTACAGAGCTGTAGCTACAGAGCTGTGGCTACAGAGCTGTAGGCTACAGAGCTGTGGCTACAGAGCTGTAGCTACAGAGCTGTGGCTACAGAGCTGTAGTTATACAGAGCTTGGTACGGCTACAGAGCTGTAGCCTACATCGCTGTACTACGAGCTGTAGCTACAGCTGTAGCTACAGAGCTGTAGGCTACAGAGCTGTGGCTACAGAGCTGTAGCTACAGAGCTGTAGCTAAAGATCTGTAGCTACAGAGCTGTAGCTACGAGATGGTCGGACAGAGCTGGTGCTACAAGCTGTAGGCTACAGAGCTGTAGCTACAGAGCTGTAGGCTACAGAGCTGTAGCTACAGAGCTGTAGGCTACAGAGCTGTAGCTACAGAGCTGTAGGCTACAGAGCTGTAGCTACAGAGCTGTAGGCTACAGAGCTGTAGGCTACAGAGCTGTAGCTACAGAGCTGTAGGTTACAGAGCTGTAGGCTAACAGAGCCTGTAGATACAGCGCTGTAGGCTACAGAGCTGTAGGCTACAGAGCTGTAGCTACAGGAGCTGTAGCACAGGAGATGTAGGCTACAGAGCTGTAGCTACAGCGCTGTAGGCTACAGAGCTGTAGCTACAGAGCTGTGGCTACAGAGCTGTAGGCTACAGAGCTGTAGCTACAGAGCTGTAGCTTACAGAGCTGTAGCTACAGAGCTGTAGCTACAGAGCTGTAGGCTACAGAGCTGTAGCTACAGAGCTGTGGCTACAGATAGCTGTAGGACTACAGAGCTGAGCTACAGAGATATAGGCTACAGAGCTTGTAGGACTACAGCGCTGTAGCTACAGAGGCGTGTAGGTTACAGAGGATGTAGGCTACATGAGCTGTAGGCTACAATGAGCTGCTAGCGACAGAGCTGTAGGCTACAGAGTCTGTAGGCTACAGAGCTGTAGCTACAGAGCTGTAGGTTACAGAGCTGTAGGCTACAGCACTGTAGCTACAGTATAGGTTACAGAGGTGTAGGCTACAGAGCTGTAGGCTACAGAGCTGTAGGCTACAGCGCTGTAGGTACAGAGGTGTAGGCTACAGAGCTGTAGGTTACAGAGCTGTAGGCTACAGAGCTGTAGCTACAGAGCTGTAGGCTACAGAGCTGTAGCTGCAGAGGTGTAGGTTACAGAGGTGTAGGCTACAGAGGTGTAGGTTACAGAGCTGTAGGCTACAGAGGTGTAGGTTACAGAGCTGTAGGCTACAGAGGTGTAGGTTACAGAGCTGTAGGCTACAGAGGTGTAGGTTACAGAGCTGTAGGCTACAGAGGTGTAGGTTACAGAGCTGTAGCTACAGAGGTGTCGGTTACAGGTGTAGCTACAGAAGTGTAGGCTACAGAGGTGTAGGTTACAGAGCAGTAGGCTACAGATGTGTCGGGCTACAGTTTGTCGTTACAGGTTGTAGCTACAGAGGTGTAGGATACAGAGGGTAGCTACGAGATGTAGGACAGAGGTGTAGGTTACAGAGGTGTAGGCTACAGAGGTGTAGGCTACAGAGGTGTAGGTTACAGAGGTGTAGGCTACAGAGGTGTAGGCTACAGAGGTGTAGGTTACGGAATTCAAGAAGTCTAGGTTCAGACAGGTTAATAACACCAAAATAATGCAGTATAGAAGTACTTATGAGAGAGAGAAAGAGAGAGCGGCAAGAAACAAAACCCTGATAAACAAACACCAATTCTAAGAAGTGTGGCTTGTCCCACGGACAACTCTTCGTTCATTGTCTGACTAACCCCGCTTGAGGAAGGATGGACGCACGAACGTCTTCCTGGACATCTCTCCCGAGGAGGCCTGGGCCTCTTCCAGAATTCTTCCAGGACCCGCGTAGGTAGGTCCAGCGCATCATCCAGGTGCAGTGCGGAGAGGAGGCACATGGCCATCAATTGACTGATGCTGCTGCTGCTTCTCGTGTGTGTGTGTGTGTGTGTGTGTGTCTCTTCGCTCGTGTGTGTCCGCCAGGCTCTGTGGTGGTGGCGCAGTGTCGCTCGCACATGACGGCGCTCAATACTTGTTGTGTCTTCGCGCTGTGTGTGTGTGTGTGCGATCCCCGTCCGCAGACACGTGCTCTCTCTCTCTCTCTCTCTCTCTCTCTCTCTCTCTCTCTCTCTCTCTCTCTCTCTCTCTCTGACCATTAGCGGTCCGGTGCTTTTATTATACTGAATGCAGAAGAGGGTCCCCAGACCGGACAAGAGTCTGTAATGGAAGGCGAAATTGATATGTTTCTTCTTCTTCTTCTTCTGTAACACATCGGAGCTTCTCTCAGTCATTCTGTGGTGCTTCGTGCGAACGGTTAATTTGTAGCCTCTATTTCAAGCGTTTTCGTCTTCTTTTGCTTGGACTACATAGTTTCCTGTAAAAGGCGAATATTGTGACGGCTTTGTCTGTTTGTCCGCACTTTTCTGTCCGTCCTGAAATCTTCAAAACTGCTGAGGCTAGAGGGCTGCAAATTGGTACGTTGACCATCCATCCTCCGATCACGAACCATACCAAATTGCAGCCCTCTAGCCTCCTTAGCAGTCTTTATTTCGTTCAAGGTTAAAGCTAGCCACAGACATACGCTTGGCAACGCTATAGGACAGGCCAACACCGGCCCGTGGCTGGACGCTTCATGGGCCAGGGTTCATACGGCATTATACATTGTACAGAAAACTCGATTTCGTCGCATTTTTCTACTTATTTTATTACCATTTCTCACCGAAAAAAAAAAAAAACTCTCGTATCATAGTAGACGCCATTTCTACCCATGTGAGGTTTCTCGGTGTCTTTTTGTAAACAGTAACTGATTTTTATTAATGGTATCTTCTATTGTGTTATATCTAAGTTTTAAAGTTGCAACTTTGTAATTTACGTTACAAAGAACTTGAATATAATCATTATTTGCATTTATGTTAATTAGTTTATTTATACCTTTAGGGTTGTTCTTGCTTTTACATGTTATTTTTTACTCTCGAAGCATTTTGAGTAATAATGCATTGCCAATTTTAATGCTTTTTATCTTTTTTCCATTGAAACAAATAGACGTTTTATTTCCGTGAGTCTTTCTTGAACTTTCCTCTTCTTACATTGTTTGGGATTTTATTGCACAACTGCGCAATGCATTTTTAATTCCGAGTGACAATTCCTCGCATTTATGTTCATGAAAAGTTTAACGTTCGAGTTTCCTCTACGAATTCTCCTTTTGTTCTATATTCACTAACGTCATCTCAATTCTCTTTAGAGCTGAACAAAATATCCGACAGTTTATGCTCCCCGAGTGGCCCCGCTTAACTTTCTCCATAATCGTGTCGGAGCCAAACCAAGTTTTCTAAATCAACTTTTGAAGAAGTTCCTCGTGTCGGTGTCTCTCCGCCAAGACTTCTCAAAAAGGTCGGTTTGTTTCGCGCCTGTTTCTCTCCTCCCTCCAACGACGACAAAAAAAAAAACGGTTCCATTTTTGTGGTAAGTATGGTACCTACTGTATGGTAGTACTATATCCTCGGTTTTATTTTGGAAGAATGTATATTATTATACTCTTGGTTGTATAATTGAAGAAAGTATGGTACTATATCGTAAGTTACATTTTTAAAGAAAGTGTGGTACTATATCCTTGGTTTCAGTTTTGAAGAAAGTTTGGTTACTAATACTACATCCTAGGTTTTATTTTTGAAGAAATTGTGGTGCTATATGGTACTATAGCCTTGATTTTATTTTTGAAGAAAGTATAGTACTATACGGCACTATATAGGTTATAATTTTGAAGAAAGTATGGTATTATATGCCACTATATCCTTGGTTTTATTTTTGAAGAATGTAGTATGGTACTCTGTGACACTATATCCTTGGTTTTATCTTTAAAGAAAGTATGGTACTCTATGGTTTCCTGTAAAAGGGGATTTATTTTGAGAAAAGGATGGTTCTATATGGTACTATATACTTGGTTTTATTTTGACAAAAGTATGGTACTCTATAACACTATTTCCTTGGTTTTATTTTTGAAGAAAGTATGGTACTATACGGTACTATATCCTGGGTTATAATTTTGAAGAAAGTATGGTACACTATGGCACTATATCTTTGGTTTTATTTTTGAAGAAAGTTTGGTGTTCCGAACTACTGTTGACACCAAGTTCCCTTTTCACTTTCCGACCTTGCTTGACACAGGGTCACGGGGTGCGCACTGCGCATGCGTGAAACACGAGCGAATAAGGAAAGCGTCTCACTCTTGCAACGTCCTTTGAATATAATGTGTATTCAAAGGACCTTGATGGCTTCAGAGGAGAAGGCTGGAGGAGCCGTGGTGGTGGGGCGGGGGGCGGAGCATTACTGTCTTAATCCCGGAGCTGCAACGCATTTTGTATGTTACAGTAAATATTTGACATTAGGGATTTCACGAAATCTCCAGGGAATGTGTGAAACGACCAATTCGGTTGGGAACATTCAGTCACCGAGGGCTAGCAGTAAACATGGTGAAACAGTGATTCATCTACGCTGTTGCACCGTGTTTAGTACTAGCCCCTGGGGAGGGGGTGTGACTCAAATGTGTTTCGTCGCGTTCAGTACTAGCCCCTGGGGGATGAAATGCACTCAGGAACATTTGATCCCCCAGGGGCAAGTACTAAACACGGCGAAACAGTGCAGATGAATCACGTACTTACTGCAACATATCCACACGTGAAAGGCGAAAAGTGCTCCTCGGAGACAATATAGACACTCGCCGCTATTTACTCTTCACTACAGAATGGAGGTCATGAATCCCTCCGTAAATACTTGAGAATAAGATGCTTTTAACGGCTGGTGTGTGCTTTCTCCTCCTCCTCCTCCTCCTCCTCCCTCCTCCTCCTCCTGTCGCTTCTGTTTGCTTAAGCTTGCTCGTGTCCTCTTCCCGAATAATTGCCCTTTGAGGAACTCAAAAGCGCGAGTAGTTTTGGAGGGAGGGCGACAGAGATTAACAGTCTGTTAGCTTGTTCTTTTAATACTGTGATACATTCATTCTCTGAAAGAGAGAGAGAGAGAGAGAGAGAGAGAGAGAGAGAGAGAGATGCTAAGCAACAGTAGTGCTATGGTAAAGTAGGCCTATAATCTTCACTAATCAAATTAGAACCAAAGGACAGAGAGAGTGGGGGAGAGGGGGTTGCTGGGGGAAGGGGGAGACAGGTAGGAGGCCATCAAGAAGAGAGGGAAAGGCGGTGATAAACAGATTTTACGAAAGATAATATGATTCCATTAATATGAGCGGGACAAAAGAAAAAAAGAGAGAAATGCGAGAGAGTTGAATACGAAGAGAGAGCGAGAGGGAAAAGAAAAAAAAGCAGGGTGGTAGCTATAAGATATATGTGTCAGCAGAAACAAGCAGAGAGAGAGAGAGAGAGAGAGAGCAGAGAGAATAATGGCATATCGTCACTATTACCCTCATCAGAAGGCGAGGCACAGAAAGAGGTAGATATTTTAAAGCAGAGCTCTCATGAGAGAGAGAGAGAGGTCGGGTGTTCC
>NC_061103.1:51636171-51658174 GCF_015104395.2 Macrobrachium nipponense
GAGGTCGGGTGTTCCGTGAGCACTGCGTTCAAACAGTCTATAGTGTTATTATTCAACGCATACCGTGGCCAAGTGGTGCAGCGCTCGGCTTGCATTTGCTAGGCCTAACCACCGACCTCCAGTCCGCCCGCCCACCTATAAACTATGCAAGGACCAGCTACGCCAAAGTTGGAGAAAAATGGGCTTGGGCAAGCAGCCTCAGCCTACAAGCGTGAGGGGGAGGGAGGCAAAAACTGGTGTATTATACTCTCATTACGAAGATATAGATAGAGGGCATCTGAAAATTGTATAAATTACATACTCCATTACAGAGAGAGAGAGAGAGAGAGAGAAAGAGGCAAAAACTGGTGTATAAATATACTCTCAATACGGAGAGAGAGAGAGGGGGGGGGCCCGCCTGAAAATTGTTATAATAACATTCTCATACAGAATGACAAAGAGAGAGAGAGATGAAGGGAGAGAGAGAGAGAGATAGAAGGTAGTGATACGAGTTTATTGTTTTTTTTAAAACGGACAGACTGCAATACACACTGAAAGAAAAGAGGCGCATTCGAGATGTGTAGGAAGGAGTTTAGTCTCAGGAAAGTTGAATTCCTAGCTGGAGTATTAGGCTACCTGTCCCGGTTGCTGGTTACAACCTCTTTTCCAGGTTCCGCTGAAATGAGCTGGCTGCACTGGAAGCTTGTGACGAAGTGCCAAGTTTCTGGTTACTACACTTACCATTCATTAATTGTTACCTCACAACAGCCAGACACCTGAACCTTCATCACAAATGAAATACGACTGAATACTCTAAAGGCAACAGTGATCCCTTAAACAACTTATCAATATTACAGAAAATCAGACTAAGTTCATTAAAACAGGTGTGAAGTAATCTTATATGTAACTGAATTAAAGGACATCACTCCATCAACAACTTTAAAAGTTTAAGTATTTCCCTGATTTTAAAAGTCCAATTACTTCCCTGGTTCTAACTCACCTCAATTAAATTGAAGAAAAACAGCCCAGTTACCGCTTTATATTCCTACCTAATCAAAATCAAATATACTGGTGAAAAAGTAATAATACACTTATAAACATTTTAAATCAAAAAAATTTATCAAACACAAAATTTATAAGTGAAATTCACAATCTCAGGGAAATTTACTGTTACTTGAAAACAACACAAAGTTTAATCAATTCTTGAATTAATTATTTAAAATTAAATCAAAATTAATTTTTCAAAGAAAACTCAAGAAAATTAATTCAATTGAAATTCAAAAGTGTTAGGTAATAACTAAAATTTGGAAATTAACTCACAAGTTCTAAACAACAATAAAACATGAAAAGAATTCTAAGTAAATGGAAATTAATTCACAAGTGTTAAATTCAATTAAAGATGCAACAATTAATTAATGAAAATAATGTAGTTAATCAAATTGTGAATGTAAACGAAAACACAGAAAAATGTGGAAAATACCAAAATTGCATAAAAGAAAGTATTAATCACACAGAATTTAAAAAAACAAACTTCAATAAGAAAAATGGAAAAATGTACGAAAAATAACTTCAATAAGAAAAATGGAAAAATGTACCAAAAATAACTTCAATAAGAAAAATGGAAAAATGTACCAAAACTAACTTATTAAGGAAAATGGAAAAATGTACCAAAAATAACTTCAATAAGAAAAATGGATAAATGCACTAAATAATCACATCAAAAGAAATAAACACAATATATAAAAATTTGCAACGTAAAAATAAACAAGTTTCACCAAACCACTGCAAATCTGTTTCAAGTTACAACTTAAATGTAATAATACATTACCTTAATAACAATTATGTTTCTGCTGCAGCTAGCTCCAAAATTCTACCATAAAAAATTCATCATATCTCAAAAAAAAAAAAAAAAAAAATCGCCGTTACACACTTGTACAATGTTTGTTCAGATTCCTCTATAAGCACTAAGCAATATTAAGTAAATCTAGAAACACGAAATCTATAATTTACGAGTGACCAATCACTAAGTATAAAATCTTTATGTTAATGAGATATAAAAAATCTCTCGCCGTTTCAAATCTCAAAATAAGAACACTTCTCTCTTCGTAAGGCAAAATGGTCAATGGACCTCACCCTAAAAATGGTTGTGAACGATTTTGGGAATGAGAGACAGCTAATATCGTAAAATTCTCTTTCAAAGCAATAAGTAGAGAGAAAGTGAGATTACAATCATAAGTAACATTTATTATTACATGATTTAAGACAATAAAAGGCTTTTAAAATAAATGATATGATTATAGAATCTCCTCGAATGAAATTAAGTTTCGTCATTTCCTTGAGTGACGTCACAAACTTTCCACTTCAAGATTTAAGCTACTTAAGAGTCAACAAATTCTCTTTTGACAAATCGAGAGATATAAGAGTTAATTTACCAGTAATACTAGATAGTTTTCAATACAAAAACATCTCTAACTACTTATATGAAATGAAAGGTATCAGACGTATGTGAAACATTTTATGCTTACGGAAGATGATGCAATCCTTCACGTGATTTCTCGACAAAGAGACAAGTGTGAAACAAGTACGAGCATCCCATGTTTAAAAAAAATAAAAAAATAAATTAAAAAAAAATAAAAAAATGGAACAACGTGGCCTCAAGTGGTGACAGGTATCTTTCTGCTTCGAACAGACAATGCCATTTTCTCTTTTGTCTCACATTCTACGTAATTCTTAACTTTTGAAATATGTTATGCGAAATCTGAACATACATTATTAGAACAAACTAACTCTAAGCAAAATAAGGAATCTGAAAATATTGCAAACAATTTTGCAACACTTCGTACAGTTAAAGAGATGATGATATGCATTGCAAAAGCAACAGTATATAAGAATATATATATATATATATATATATATATATATATATATATATATATATAGATATATATACTATATATATATATATATATATATATATATATATATATATATATATATATATATATTCACGTTTTGCAGCCGTGAATGTCAAATTCAAGAAAATTTCCAGCCTAGCTAACGGGGCCGCAAAATCATAAACCAAAAGAGATCATTGTAATAAATAAAGGAATATTTAAGACTTCCTGAGTTTTTATAAAATCGCCGATCCCTTATCGCAGGCATCAGCGCTAAATAATTCTTCAAAGGCAATGCACTTAAATTTGGGTAAAATCTATTTGATAAATAATATAGAAAAATATCTGATCTTAAGTGGCCACGGTACGTTGCAACAGCCAGTGGCGAGTAAGGATGAGAACATGCTGCGCCTTAAGTCTAGGATTATGAGACTACTGAACCACGGCCACCTGAACCAAGACTGAACCCAATCAAATTCTGTCAGTTATAAGACAACTACTCTTGTGCTTTTCTACGAAGAATAGGGAAGACGTGGTTTAACCTCGGTGGCCTTGGTTTAACTCCCTTGTTTCGTTATTTTGCAGTTTTATTTGATTCTTTTTGTCGTGTGTCAGAGTATAATTCAAGAGATTATCATTTTTATATCAATCTTCATGTACATTTCCCGCGAGCACTGCTTTCTTTTGCTGTTTCAAGAATAGGTAAAATTTTTATTTTCTCTGATGTTCGAGACCCCTGAACTAACATACTTTCATTGCATACATAAATTTCGTTTTAAAAGAGATATTTGTTTACTCAGATACTGAAAGTTTTTAAGCGTCTGAATCTAAAAGCGTGCTGATTTCGATGTTCTTTTTTTTTACGTCAGTTTGATCAAGATATATATCTTTATATATATATATATATATATATATATATATATATATATATATATATATATATATATATATATATATCAATCGAGCTGCAAATGTCCTTTAATATCTAATTCGCTCTACCTCGGAATTGATATATTTTCATATATGTACCGAGGGGAATGGGTTTTTTAGTTGATAATAATTTCGTACCTCCATGGGGTACGAAAATTATTATCAACTAAAAAATTCCCCCTCGGTACATATATGAAAATATATCAATTCCGAGGTAGAGCGAATTAGATATTAAAGGACATTTGTAGCTCGATTGATATAATATATGATATTATATATATATATATATATATTTATAATATATATATATATATATATATGATATATATATATGAATGTATGTAGAGAGGGAGAGAGAGAAGATAGAGGAAGACATTCCTAGTCTCACATGCCCAGTGGTCTCGCTCAGAAGGGGAGTAGCCTACAGTGTTTCCAGTTCAAGGGAATTTATTTTAGCCTTCCCTGAAAGAGAGGAGCCTTTCTAAGGAAAACATTCCATGCAGACCACTTCCTCCACAAGTTTCGATCGGCCGGAATCGAAACACAATGTGAAAATGTTGTGAATAGAGTTCATATACTTTCCTTTTCTTCCTCCGAGTCTTAACCACACCAGCATTTATACAATCTGCATCATTATTACTTTTAACATTTTGGATATCACCATCGTTATGATTAGCCTACAGATATCTATACTACACTATTCAACTTTATCATAAGAATTATTGTCGTCACCCTCATTATGATTAGTATCAACAGCGTCATTGTGATGTGCATAATTTTCATGATGATTCTTCATGTCTCCCTCGTGCACAATCCACTTCGTCTTCTTCTTTTTCCTTTTGCCGTATTTTTCTTTCTTTCTTCCTTCTTCTTTTTGCCTCCTCCAGTTTTGGCCTCCCTCCTTTCTCTGATGAAAGAATAATGAACTTCAAGACTGCGGTTACAAGGAAGGGATGAAAATAAAATGAAAATTTAAAAAAGAACGAAAATGAGAGAGAGAGAAAAAAAAAACATCAATCGGTGGTTTTTTCGAATGTCTCTTGTTGACGGTTCGACTTTGAAGTCTGCCTGAGGGAGAGAGAGAGACACACACACACACAGGGGAGACATAAACAGAGGCTGTCTTTGAATGTCACGACATGTCCTCTCTCTCTCTCTCTCTCTCTCTCTCTCTCTCTCTCTCTCTCCCTCCTTGCGTGGTTCAGCCGATGGCGTCTGATGTATGCAAATTCTAATGAGGGGAGCGATGGACGCCCAACTTCTCGGGAGTTCTCCTCTGGAGCAGCAACAAAAAAGATGATTACCGTAATGACCTCCAAGATGGAAGCAAGATGAAAGCTCCGTCTTTTAAAAAGGAATCCGGAAGAATCACGAATCAATTTTCATTCAAAATGCAATCAAGCAAGTTATCAGGAAATGAGCGTCGATATCAAAAACACAATACGTAATAAGGGAAACAGCGGTGATGAATTAAAGAATTATAAAGAGAACTGATATATATATATATATATATATATATATATATATATATATATATATATATATATAATGTATATATATATATACATATATATATGTGTATATATATATACATATATATACATATGTATATGTATATATGTATATGTATATATATATATATAGATATATATATAATATATATATATATATATATTATATATATGACATGGTGTTTTGCATTTAATAACTACATCACTTTGTTTTCTTTCCATTCTTCAACATATCTTTGTTTAAGTAAATTAAAAGTATTCTTATCATACTGTATGATTTTTATATGTGGTGTATAACTGCGTTATTCTTTCAGGAAACTTTCGATTTCAGTTGAACACTATATATGACTACTGAAAAAAAAAATCAATGAACTTTCTGTAGTTGTTTTCTTTACTGTATCTTCCTTCATTTCAATTATTGGGATCGCAATTTCACTGCATATACTATATACATATAAATACATACACACACACACACACACACACACACATATATATATATAATATATAGTTATATAATATATATATATATATATATATAATTGGCTTTATTCATTAAAGAAATTCAGGCGCTGATGCTGTTTTTGGAATTAACATGGTAATTCAAAGGGTCAAAAGTGCTTGTCTGCACGATACCCGAAACTATCCTTGTATGTATTAAGATTTGGACCCCTCTTGGAAAATATGCTGCGGGTGCCAATGGGCAGGCAAAAGGGCCATAATGGGTCAACAATTTTCTCACTAGCAACGTACCAGATATCCTACAAAAGCAAAGAGACAAAGAAATGGGATCTGTGGGCGATATTTCAAAAAATCGTGGTAGTTTTGACTGCCGATTATCATAGACCCTTCGTGTAGATATTCATCTAAAAACGGCATGTTATTGTTGTTGTTGTTTTAGATTAAGCTGGCTTAAGCCAGCTCGGGCTCTTGCTCATAGAGCAGCCCGTAAGTCCTTTTTGGATTTGCAGGTGAATTTTAGGATATGAACATGACTACTTTATTGTGATCTATGGATGTAACAGCGGAATGTTATCTGTGAAATGAAGAGTTAACAAGGGAAGTTACAAACCTCTTTGAGCCCTAAGGCACCCGTCAGTAGGAGAGAAAGGACGATGGTAGCGAGTACTGGCGAGTCGGAGAGAACCAGTAAGGAAAAAGGAAATGTTTATCTTCGGAGAAAAAAGAAAATCTATGGAGATGAAATACCATATTTCATTTACTTGAGACAAGAAAAGGAGCATCGATGGATCGTGTGGTAGGAGTGTAAGAGTACTACCACCGTAGGTCCTGTGTCGTAAAAGGCGACTAAAAGGACAGCAGCTGCCTTGCAGTCGTACTGATTTAGTAAAAGGCTAGGCCCACCGCCAAGAACTGTTGTTGATGACAGTAAGGGCATGCGGTCGTAAAAACCCCCTTTGCCAAACAACAAACCATGCCTGATGATGCCTTTGACAGAAGACAGTGGACGAGAAAGTGCATCAGGCAACCGACCCCTTAATGTAGGGATGACAGTGGGAAAGAAGAAGAGAAACGGAACATCGGTCTATCAGTGACCTTACATCTTGTTCGGGTTGCCCCAGGTCCCTCAGTGTGAGGCACCTCTAATGTCTATCAGAGAGTTGCTAGTACATCTTCCTGTATATTTTGCATCTTCCAATCTTGGATGGTCTGGGATGCAGCTTAGATATTGGTCGAGTTTATTCTTAAACACATCTATGCTCACTCCTGATATATTCCTCAGATGAGCTGGCAACGCATTGAATAGACGCTGCATTATCGATGCTGGTGCGTAGTGGATTAATGTCCTGTGTGCTTTCCTTATTTTTCCTGGTATAGTTTTGGGCACTCTAATCTACCTCTGCTTGCTCTTTCTGATATTTTTAGCTCCATGATGTTTTCGGCTATTCCTTCTATCTGTTTCCATGCCTGAATTATCATGTAGCGTTCTCTTCTCCTTTCTAGACTATATAATTTTAAGGATTGTAGTCTTTTCCAGTAGTCAAGATCCTTAACTTCTTCTATTCTAGCTGTAAAGGACCTTTGTACACTCTCTATTGTGCAATATCCTTTTGATAGTGTGGGTACCATATCATATTGCAATATTCAAGTGGACTACGAACATACGTTTTATAAAGCATAATCATGTGTTCGGCTTTTCTTGTTTTGAAGTGCCGTAACAACATTCCCATTTTTGCTTTACATTTTGCCAATAGAATTGCTATTTGATCATTGCATAACATGTTCCTATTCATCATCACACCAAGGTCTTTAACTCCTTCCTTATTTGTGATTGTCTCATTATTAGGTCCCCTATATGCATATAGCTTTCCTTCTCTGTCTCCATAATTTATTGATTCAAATTTATCAGAGTTAAATACCATCCTATTTACCTCTGCCCAATCATATACTTTGTTAAGGTCACTTTATAGCGCGTTCCTATCTTCATCACAAGTAATTTCTCTACTTATTCTTGTGTCATCGGCAAAACTACTCACTACCAAGTCCTTAACATTACTGTTTATGTCTACAATAATAATAACAAACAGTAATGCAGCTAACACCATACCTTGTGGCACACCGGATACTACCTTAGCTTCATCCGATTTCTCAACATTTGCAATAACTATCTGTTTTCTGTTGTGTAAAAATTCTTTTAACCATCTTTCTACTTTATCCACTATGTTATGTTTTTTAATTTTCTTCACCAATATATTATGATCTACCTTGTCAAAAGCTTTTGCAAAGTCTAGATAAACCACATCTGTTTCATTTCCGCTTTTCATATTTTTGTATATGTTCTCACGGTGGACTAACAGTTGGGTTTGTGTACTTTTTCCGGGTATGAAACCATGTTGTCCTATATTAAACAGATTATTTTTTATTAAATGTTTCATAATATTTTTCTTCATTACCCTTTCATACACTTTCATAATATGTGATGTTAGACTCACAGGCCTATAATTACTTGCCTCTAGTCTTGATCCACTTTTGAAAGTAGGGGTAATATATGCTAATTTGTGCTCATCATAAATCTTGCCAGTATCTACACTTTGTCTTAATAATATTGCAAGTGGCTTTGTGATAGAATGAACTACTTTCTTTAACAAAATAGCAGGGACACCATCAGGCCCTGCTGCAGCTCCATTTTTAATTTCATTAATAGCCTGCACAATATCAGCTTCATTAATATCTATGTCTGCTAAATATTCACTATTTTCATCCCTTACTTCTAAATCATTACCTTCATTATCAATTCTAGGGGTGAATTCTCTCTTATATCATTCTGCCAATGTGTTGCATATTTCCTTTTTTCATTCGTTAATCTCCCTTCAATTCTTAGAGGGCCTATTTCTATTCTTCTTTTATTCATCTTTTTTGCATACGAGTACAAATAGTTTGGGGTTTTGCTTGATATTTATTAGGGTTTTTTCTTCCAAGTCCCGTTTTTCATTTTCTTTTGATTGCATAATCTTTTGTTCTGTATTTTCTATCTTACTTTTTAGTTCGATCACTTTCCATGCATTTTTTTTTCTTTGGCAAGACTTTTTTTCCACTTTCTGATTTTCTGGAACAAGATCCTTCTGTCTCTTGGTATGCATGACTGATGGTAGGGATCGATGGAGAAAAACGAAGAATTTTTTAGCTTGAGTGAAAGCAGTTTGAAGAAGAAATGGTAACAGCTCAAGTGGAAGTTAGAGCGACAGTTGAAGATATTCAGTTGTTAGAAGTGAGGCGGCCGAAGAACGAAGACGAGAAGGTTTTTAGTAGAAGAAAAATAAGATATTTGCCAACGAAATAGTCGATGACTATAATAGATTCACATCAGCTGTGCTTCTGATGTCTCGGCCAGTCCCTTAAGACGTTCCTGATTGGCTGTTGATAAGCCACTCACAGGGCTGGAAACTCTCAGACTCTCGAGAGTTCACATGGGTAGGATCTATGTTCCACCTCTCCTGAGGGATGCATCTTTCAGGGGAGGTGGAACATACATCCTGCCTATGTGAACTCTCGAGAGAGACTGAGAGTTTCCAGCCCTGTGATTGGCTTATCAACAGCCAATCAAGAGCGTCGTAAGGGACTGACCTAGACATCAGATGCAAGGTTGGTGTGTACCTATTCAGAGCGATAAAACTGATACTCCTTTCCGAGGAGGTAGTTAGGATGGAGGTCAATTTCGTATTTGATGGCATTACGGTAGAGGTCTTTTCACAGGTTCCAGTAGTCAGCTGTATCACGTATTCTCCATTAAGCCCCTCGAAGATGAGAAAAGTTCAGTATATCCTAGTCTTACTAGACCACTGAGATAATTAACAGCTCTCCTATGGCTGAGTCCGAAGGATTAGATTTTCTTTACGTGACTATGAACCAATTGGTTTCATAGCAACGGGACCTACAGTTTATTGTGGGATCCGAACCACATCATATCGAGAAATAAATTTCTAATCACCAGAAATAAATTCCTCTGATTCCGCGTTGGCCGAGTGGAGAATCGAACTTCGGACCACCAGATTGGTAGGCGAGTACGAAAACCGCTCTTCCAACGAGGGAGGTGAGAACCACATTGGTCGTCATCTCCACTGAGAAGTTGCTCAGTCAGAGTCACTCGACTGAAACACGAAACAGGCGATTCCTTCCTTAGCCTGCATTTCTGTGGCCATACGCTGGAATGGCGATGCCTCAGTCTGAGTTCCTGCCTCGAAACACAAGACAGGAACTACGGGCGGTGCAGGTTTTGGAATGGTCCTAGGGGTTGGAGGAGATACGGGAGTGGGAGTACTGTGGCAAGGAGAAGGGGGAGGCTTGGGAACGGGCTGAGGGGTGAAAGGGGAATAGGAACAAGGAGGTTGAGGCCCTGCATAGTGGTGCAGGAGGAAGGTAACCTGGTTCGTTCTTGGGTCGAATCGCAGACTGGTTAGAGGTCTCTTAGGAGGCAATGGCTGACGTTCTTGATATCTCGCTGGTGGAGGAGGGATGCCTTTCATCCTCCAAGTTCTCTCCAATCTGGCGGGACGTCCTTTGAACCATGCATGGTGCTGCTGCTGCTGCTGCTTGCAGTTAGGGCATCGAGGTATGGTGTGCCCGTTTGCCTTAAAACTTTGTTAGGCACTTCAATGTCGTGTCTCGGGCTACATATTCCACATACATGGTGGGACGTGCACTCATGTCTATGATATCAACTTCTGACACTTAAAACATCTCAAAGGTTCTGGTACGATGCCTTCTTCTGTTCAGGAGGTTTCATGGAACCAAGGTAAACACAGGACTGTATGTTTCCCTTGAAGTTGGCTTCAATTGTCATGGTTTCTTCTCCGGTCTTTGCTTGACATCTTACTTGAGTCTTATTGACGGCCTGTCCAGGTCCTGCACCACTTTCATAGCGCTCGCAGGACACCCGTTTGTATCAAATGAAGTTGACTATTCATCGTGGTAATTCTAGGCAATAACTCCGCACAGACTGCAAGGAACGCTCCCACGACTACGACAGCAACTAGGAACTGGGGCGTCAAATGCATTTTGTCGTGTTTAGTACTAGCCCCTGGGGGTTAATTGCAGTCGGATCCCCAAAAACTAAAGGTAAATCCTTAATAATATTAAATCACACTGCAAATTCCACCTTCACAGTTTGAGCCTCCATATCATAGCGTCCATTAAACAAAAAGGTCTTAAGTTTCTTTTTGAAAGACTTTAAATTCTCAATCCTCCTCAGTTCAAAAGGAAGACTGTTGGGTATTTCTACAGAATGTATTTCGCCGTGTTTAGTACTGGCCCCTGGGGGTTAATTACAGTCGTCCGAATATATATTACTTAAAATTCTTGTTCAGTAGGTAAAACTGCATAGAAAAACCGCAACTGCCATAGTCTAGGCCGTCGTGGATAAGTACCCTAGATCTACCGATTGTTGAATGATCTAGGAGCTGCAGACAATATATTCAAAGGCCTTGGCGCCAAAGACCGAGGAAAACCACGGCTCCTCTACCAACTTGAAACCACCTGTAACCAGTCTCGTACCAGGTCGATTTATTGTTGTCTAAACTGTAGTAGGTCCCTCAAATACCGGGGAGAGCAGCCGGTCTTCACAACTTGATTGGTCAAAACACAACTTAGAAGGTACTTGGGCTTTCCCCGGGAGCAAGTGCAAATCGATGAAGACAGGAGTAATCCTGTCCCGTGGAGCAACACCTTTTATGAGTCTAGCAACTCTGTTCATCATTTTCTGTAGTTTCTTGAGCTGTACGTTGGGTAACTTATAGTACGCCAACTTGGTTCCTCGTTGGACGAGTGGTTTGCGTGCTCGCCTACCGATTCAGTAGTCCGAGTTCTATTCCCCGCTCTGCCAACGCCAACGTGGAATAAGAGGAATGTATATCTGGTGATTAGAAATTCATTTCTCGATATATTGTGGTTCAGATCCCACAATAAGCTGTAGGTCCCATTGCTAGGTAACCAATTGGTTCCTAGCCACCTGAAAATATCTAATCCTTCGGGCCAGCCCTAGGAGAGCTGTCAATCAGCTCAGTGGCCTGGTTACACTAAGTTATACTTACTTTATTTTAGTACACCAAGTTACAATAATGACAAGATTCTTAACAGAACTCTTATCAAGATATTTCCTCACAGAGGATATATTCTTAAGATGATATTCATTTGTAGACTGGGTGACAAGCCACATTCCAAGTACTACACTTCGAAATCACGGGCCCTAACAGTTGTCTGGGCCCAGTTTCCATTTATGCACACTTGTTTAACACCCAGACTCCGTAAGTTACTTCCCTTGCCGACTATCATAAGCTCAGTTTTATTTTCGTTCAGTTTCAAAGTCATCCATTGTTAAATATTCTTTAGAACTTCATTTAATTTTCTATTTGCATCCTCAATATTTGTAGCAATGAAATAGAATTGTGTTATGGGCATATAATTTGTATTCTACTCCAATATTATGTAGTATATTAGACAAACTAATTGTATTAGACACAGAACTAGACGAGCCAAGCACACCTCCCTGAGGAACTCCTCTCATCGAAGGCACATACGATGGCACGGCATTTCCAATCCATACGCAATGCGACCTGTCCTTCAAATAGTCCTTCAAAAGCTCAAGGGCATTAGCCACAGCCCCGATGAATTGGAGATCATCTAAGAGGAAATCGTGTCCAGCTGTGTCGAAGGCAGCGCTAAGATACAAGAGCACCAAAATACTGCACTTATCTGTATCCATGATTTCCAACAGGTCATTGACCCCTGAACATAGAGTTGTCTCAGTGGAACATAATTGTCTGTATGCAGATTGGCAACCAGGAAAGACACCTGCGGTACTGAGGCAAGCCATATAAAAGATAAATTTGATAGAGGCTTATATGAACTCACCTCCTGGTAGTCAAGAGTAGCTACCCTTTAAAACTGGCTCAATATTTGCAGTTTTCTCAGATATCGGGCATTGACATTCAGAGATGCAGCAATTCACAATCTTCGAAATATCCTCAAAAGTCAAAAAGCTCTCAGCTGCTGTTATTTCCGATATAGGCACCGGATCAGATGAACAATTGGTGTTCTTACTTTTCTTAATAATTCTAGTGACATCGTCTATAGTTATTCTGTTAAAGATAGAAAATCTAGTATCAACCACTGCAGTCATGATATGATGGTGCGACGCGGTGTTTCTGCAAAATCTGAAACTATATTTTCAATTTTGTTTTTGAAAAACTCCGGGAAATTGTCAGCTAAAACTCGGCCACTATAACCATCAGGTAGTTTTTTTCTCTTTTGAAATTCCTGTTAAACGGTCCAGGAGAGTCTATAAATTATTTGTATCTTTTCCTGCCTCGCGAATTTTCCTGTTATAGTACTACGTACTCAGTTTTCCTCCTTTTATCAGAAGGTTGTATACATTTCTCACAGACTTATGTTCATCCCATGAACGATCAGTCTTTAACCTTTTCCATACTCTCTCTCTCTCTCTCTCTCTCTCTCTCTCTCTCTCTCTCTCTCTCTCTCCTTTTCCAGTATTTCACTATTAAACCATGCGCGAAAAGATCGAACTCCCGGCCCCACCCACCCTACTTTCCCTCGAAACGTGAAAGAAACTATACGTAGTTGGAGTCAATTTCAGCAATCTTGGCAGTGTTTCATAGTCTTCCAGGTATGTCTCAGCAGTGGCAAAAATATCAATTGAATTTTCAGTTGTTAAGCCTCTAATCTGTAGTGTTTTATTTCCTACGAATTGGATATTCGCGTAACCACATTTTAAATCTCTATTGGCAAGTGTAGCCATGATCTGTAAGCAGCAATCTTCTTCATCTCATTAGCTAAAGCTTTGCTTTCTCTTGCGTTCACTGGATGACACATGTTTGATATTTGTGTCTCTGACAATCTATACAGTTCATCATCTCTACGGTAGTAGTACTATAGTCCTTTGTCCTATGACATCCTGTGCATTTTTCACATGTTAACTCATTAGGTCTATCCTTGAACCCACAATTATTTTTCTAAATGACCATATCTTTCACAATAGCAGCAAGTGATGCCGTGATACCTGTCTCTCACCATAGACACCCCATTTCAGTCTCACTTTGCCGCCATTTTTAGGGTCACACTTTATATCCAATGAAACGTTCCTCCAGAGGCTGGCTTTTTAAGCACGACTGATATCTCCTTGTCAATTTCAAAGATTGATTGCAAATAACCACATCTCTCAATCATATCTTTCACCACCTCCTGTTCTGCAATCGACTTAATGTCAGTTCCCTGAACGTCATTCCTAATCTCATTCTCGGCCAAGGCGAGTCTGTTCATCTGCAAGATTTAAAATAGCTCGCCCAAGCTTCGTCAACCTAGTATCAATAATAGGAATGCCATTTAAGGCATTTGCAACATCATCTTTTCTGTTATTGATCTTCTCAGACGGTTTCTCAGACTTCATGATCAACAGATTCTTATCCTTTCCTTTAACTATGTCAGCAAACAGGTAATCTTCTCAGGTCGCGGAGCAGCCATATTCTTCGTGATTGAATCAACTTCCTTATCAAGAGTTTCGAATTTCGTAGCCCAATTTGGCCTTGTGTAGATCAGCACTCCCGCTGTCAAGTGCCATGGATATTAGCTGATCCTGCAATACAGCAATTTCGGCATTTTGATTTTCACATTTCTTTTCAAACTTCTTATATCCATCCATCTTGAAGAAGCGTTGGTGATGTTGGAGAATGTCTGGGGTCGCTTCGAAGCTATCGTCGACGTAGCAAGGCGTCAATACAGACAAACACAAAGCGAAAAATATTCTACAGCCTGGTGAGCAGTCTGCCGCAACAAAAGGCACTTGAAATAAGGAATTGCCATTGTGCAAGACGGGAAAACGGCTAGTGAGTGCGATCGAAATTTACGAAGGATAAACGCAATTATTTTTTAACCACCGGTGTAGTAGATGACGTAGAAAACATGAAATAAGTTGAAGGAGCAGGAATGTTAAAGCTTATGAAATTATCTAGGTGAATCGATTAATAACTCTTAGAACCAAGTCAGGTAAAAATGTCAACGAACTCATGTTATGACAAAACAAATGGCAAGAATAAAAAAAACATTTTCCCAACTCCGTCCCAAGCTAAAGCTCAGCCAAGCTGCAGGACGTGAAGGTAATGAAGTGTATCGAATGGACTAGGGATGCCACTGTTTATATGTGCAAATGAAATGATGAAGGAAGTCGAAAGATAGATAAAAAGAGCTTAAACGAGCACAATGGAAGGCGAACCAGAACACAGGAGGGAGCCGTTACAGAGGCGACTGCATAGTCCTACTACAACTACTGCTGCAGCTGCTGCTGCTACGGTGGTACTTAGGGTCATTTGGTTTATCATTGTGTACTGTACATCTGTCAGTCACTCCGTCTTTTGATGTCTGTTGTAAGTTGGGAACAGCAGTAGCACTCGCTACTTTAGTGTTAATATTCTGAAGTGTTTAATGTTTTATATTAATGTCTGGATATAGAACGAAATAGATCTACCCATTTTTTTATATTTTAATCGAATTAAGTAGCTAGCTATGAGGTATTTTAGTGATAGGTTGGTACTACCTACTAGGTAGCTAGGTATTGCTGTAAAATCCAGTTGAGGTAGTATACTAGATATAACTAGTAAGCAGCCAACCTAATCTATCGGGACCACCTGGTTATTGCCTACGTCACATTTTTGTGGTACCCGAATAGGTATAGCTAGCTAGGTAGTATAGGTACCTACCTATTGCTACGTAGGTACTAGGCTACTAGCTATCTACCTACTACCTAGGCTATATTATTCATGAATGGATCGTTCACTTTTAAAATGGTGAAATACCATTAGCCTATATTTGGCTTCCTGGAGAGGTACCTAGTATGGTGGTTCTGACGAAAGTGATTTTAGTAGCTACCTACCGATAGGCGCCCATTTCCATTGAAACTGCGTCATGAAACAGCTGCCGTCTCCCCCAACCCCCGTTTTATAGTACTACCTAGGTACTACTTACTACCTACCTACACTGTCTCCCGTAGGGGGTTTAGGGTTGTCAGTGCCCCTCAGAACGACGGGGAAGAGGTTCTGCTGACGAAAACTGACCTAGGCCCTGTACTACCTAACCTTTCCTAAAATGCCAGGTCACTGACCTCACTAGCTTAAGTAGCTAATGACATTTGGGTCTAATTAGGTAGTAGTAAGCCTGCGCCTACTTTTACCTTGCAAACTGATGTCTCCTATCTACAATTTTAGTGCTTTTGGTGAAAGAGTAGCTAGGTATCTAGTAGTACCTAGCTACCTAGTTACATATCTTGGTAATTATAAGTTTTTGCCCCATACCACCTTTTGCCCATGCAAATTGATTTCATCAACAGTTTCAGTGTTGTGATGAAGGACAAAAGTTATTTGATGGGGGTCAATTCTTATCTATGGCCCAATATTTTTCCTACGACATAGGGGGACTAGGTAAAATTCCAAATGGCTGGCCTCTACCGTAGTGCGACCTCCTTCCCAAAAAAGTATGTACTACTTATAACATGTCTTGTAACCCAGAACAGACATTAGTCAAGAGCCAGCATCCATGGAAGCAACACCTCGAGACCTCAACTTTCCTCTCAAAGTCAGTTTTTTCTTGCAAGTCACAAATTAAGGCCATCATTTCTGATTTTCAGGAAGGTGGTTGTGCTATGGTAGAGGCTGGCCATTTGGTGTTTTACCCTATGGGAATTTTTGGTTTTGGATAGGGCGCGCACACGCAATCAGAGCGGCCATGTAGGGTAAACGACCAGGTTGCGACATAGCGGCCATCGTTCCCAGAATGCGGCCACCTTCCCGAAAAAGTACTTGAATTCACTGCTGTGAGGATCAGTCAAGAGTTGTGGCCCGTCCAGGCAGCACACCGAGACCTCTACACTCCTCTCAAACTAGTAAGCGTTTTCTCTTAAATTACGAAATAATGGCATAATTCAAGCAGTTTTTTGGGAAGTGGCCACATTCCGAGAGAGGTGGGCGCTATATCACAACTCGGTCTTTTACCCTATAGGGGGGCAATGGGAATTTGGGGTTTTGGTGGGAGAGAACACACGTAACAGAGCAGCCATGTATGTGGTGAATAGACAGCTTGATGCACAACCTGTTAGGGAGCTACCTATATGTCACAGAGAAGGGGTAAGGAAAAATTGGGGGTAGGGTGGGGGCATGCAGTTAGGGGAGCTGGGGGCACTGGCAGATCCTACTTTTGAGGCTTGCGGGTCTCCATGACCCCCGACACCCGTTAGGGCTGGTTCTGGAAAGGGCAGGGGGGCTGAAAAAGAGTGATTAGCATCACTTACAGTGGACTACTGTTACTACCACTATCCTTACTCGTATTTAGCTTATTCATTAAAGTAGCATAAGATAGACATGCTGGATGACAATCTGTCTTCTAAATAGCTCGGACTCTTGCTCTTCCTTATCTATTGCTTGTGTTTCTACACCTGCCTTATTCTAGCTCTTAGAAGCTAGAGATTTCCCGTATTTTAAGTAATCCTCCGTTTGTTCTAACGACCTATCTCTACACTCCACACATCTTTGCCTGGCGCTGCACTGAACCATCGTACGAGTAATACATAAGGAAATGTCTGTCATGTCTGAGGGTACTCATCCTTCACTTGCATGTAGAGCAGGACCAATGAGTTCCGACATTTCCCCCAGCAACTTGCTCGGAAGGCGCGGCGGACGTAGAGGTGTTGGCTGACGGCGTTTCTTTATTAAGCTTGTCCATCTCAAGTCCAGTCCAAGCCGGGTCAGTACCAGGAGAAGGTCCAAATCAATCAAACACTAGGAGCGTAATTATGATATAATGCCAAGGTTGTAATCCAGAATTCCAAGGTCAAATATATATAAGTAGGGGTCGGGCTAAGGACCAAAAAAGTTCGCGTGCAGGACACGTCCTAACAGCACACCGTAAACAGAAAAAACAATTGAGGCAGGCAGGCCCTCTGATGGTTGGTATTTGCAGCAGCGTTGCCAACGGTAACACAGGTAACTCATTTGGCTGGATTTTACCTGTAGCGTTGGTAGCCCTGACAGTTAAAATTACCGACTTAGTGGGTAAATCTGTGGGGATATAGTTCGGGCTGGTCAGTGACCAGGCTAATTCAGGTGTTCAGGTAAGTATTAAAATATTAGCTTTATTATAAAAACTTCATATTGTAAAGGACCTAGGTTTGTATAGTTAGGAAAAATATAGTTTACTTTTAAAAACTGTGATTTTAACATAGCCCTGTATCACTTTATGGTGAAAGTAGCCAAATGTCGTGGTATCCTTAAAAATAGCAAATAAATCACAATTTTTAAAAATAGATTGTATTTTTCCTAACTATACAAACTTTTGGTCTTTTACATTGGGAATTACTTTTAGCGTAGGCTGGGATACAGCTGTTAATTCTTGAACAATGGTTGTTCGGCAGTAACTACCATCTGGTAGTCGGCTGCCCGGATGTGAACACTCCATTTTGCCTTTCAGGCCAGGTTTCAGATTGATGGGTGGCATGGGGTGGGCATTTATGTAAAGAACCTCAGATTTGTATAGTTTAGGAAAATACAATTTTTTGGGGGAAAATACAATTTACTTTAAAAAATTGTGATTTGTTCCTACATGATATACAAATCCTTGTTCCTTTACATTAGGAAGACTCACTGATTGTTGGGAGGAATGTGACTGAGCCTCTAGAACTGACTGAAGTTCATCACACCTGGGCTATTTCTCCTAGTAATAAGAGTGAGGAGGAGTGCCCTACCTCTGACAACATAATCGGAGTATAGGAGCTGCATGATCAAGAGTCAGACTTCTGGGCCTTTTTGAAATGAGTGAGGAATTGTATCTCATCCGAAAATGGGCTTGGAAGAATATTTAGAGTATGAGGCATTAATGCAAAGTTCTGAGAAGGGTTTGCATTATTACCAGTCTCCTTCCTCCCCTTGCTAGAGGAAGGAGGGGGATTGCTTCTATGATTCTGATAAGAAAAATAGAAAGGAAACTCGATTTGCAAGTTTACCACATCAAACGCCCAACCAGCAATTGTAAGTTTGAGTCCTATCCTCAACCTGAAGGACGAGGAGGGGAAGGTGGAGATGCGAGTCACTCTCGCATCCTTCTTATTTCTAGAACCGCAAACCATAAGCGAGATGCAACTTGTCCTATTGAAGGAGCCAGGTAAGCAAACAACTTGTGAGTATCCACCACCGGTCCATGGAAAAGTGGTTCCAAGGACCTGTGAGCAGACCCGAAGGAAGAAAGATATAAATGTGGTCATAATGAGACTACATCTATCTTCCGGTCCAACTTATCTTCGGAATGATGAAAAGTGCCAAGCCCACTGGCACTTTTTGCTCTCTGAGAGAGCGTCAGTGGATTATCCAACTGCAGAGGAGTTCCTCACGACCTCTTAGGACTTGAGGAAGACATGTCATTAGACACTTCTGCATCGGAAGTCAGCAGTGGACAATAGGACAAAGTGCAGGAGATCATGAAAGATTCAGACTCGTCAACAGATGCCGAATGATTGCACATCTGAGATGGACGGAGTCCCAACTTGACACCCGCCTTTTGAAGGGTGATGTTGAGAACGAACCATGCAAATTATCTATATGTTCGCCAATAATGTTGAGAGACGAGATGATAGTTCTCGAGAGTTATGTGCATATTAGACAAGAGTCAAATGCCTTGTAGAGACTGTTGTCCCTGTGATGGCAAGACAGAGAAGTTTCTCGTCAGTAGTTGAATCTCAACTTAGGAGAAACAATACTACTTAGTGAATGACTAAGGTGAATGTGGACCTATGTCTTCACAGTTGAATCGGAGAGAAGTGAACTCTCATGATTCTGATCGTAGCACTTGATGAGCAGCCCACATGACCCTGCTCGCTAGTGCTCAGAGTACAAGGGGTTGATAACTGTCAGACATGTGTTACATGATTGTCCAAAGCATGACTAGCAAACTGCCAACTTTTGGAAATAAACCAATCAAAGAAGTTTTGTCAGAGTCTTTTAAATTTCCAGTAGGCAGTCCTCGGTTATTGGCAGTGGTTCCGTTCTCAGTGGGGTGATGATAAGCAAAAACCACCATTAACAGAAATTTGGCAAGTTATGGCACCGATAACCGGTTATTGGCGCCTCTGTTAGGCATGTTATGGTGCCATAACTCTGTTGTCGGCACCTTATGGCGCCATTAACCAAAACTCGGCCCATTATGGTGCCATAAATCACAGATATTATGGGGCTAGACAAGCCCCATAAAACTGTGTTGCCATTAACAGAGTCCACTGATAACTGGGGACTGCCTGTAGTTCTGATTTTGACTTTTCTGAGGAACTGTGATTTAATTAATAGAATATACAATTAAACTGATTCGTTATAATGAAAGCACGAAAACCTTACTTGACTAATTCTGAAATTTAAATGTACCTTTTTAGTATGATACATATCCATAGGTATTGTCAAGAGAGTTCTTTATAATTGCTTTATAGTATGTTCTTCAGAAAATGGGGATTATCTTTAAAATTGTTTCTGTGTTTATATGACCAGGTTTTTTTTATATCCTTTAGTATATATTTCTCAGGTGAAATGTCTTTTTAATCTTGGAAGGCTTGCCTCAAGGTTCTGCAACTTTATTTTAGTTACCTAATCTGTATTTAATAACTATACTACATTTATAAGAATGAATTTAAGGGATTTTTTGTGAAGTCATTTTATGTTCAGGTGATAATATCTCCAATTTTATTTTCCAGACAGTCTTTTAAAAGTGTCGTCAGGACTGCTATGGCACAAATGCAAGGAAGAGCTGGACACCACTATGGATTCCGCATTACATGCTCTTTGTTGCCTTCCTAAATCAAAGCCTTCAGGTTGCCTGTTTCTTCACACACTTCTGTTATGCCTTGTCATGAGGGTTACGGGAGACATTGATCCCTCGGAGTACAGGCACCGTGGAGATCTGCATTTAAAGCGCGGCTCGAGTGTATACTCCTTAGCATGGGTTGTTGAACTGAAGGAGAAGTGTGTCATATCTGATGTTATAAAAAATGTATCGGCTAGAAATAGGAAAACGGTACAAGATAGTAAAAATGAATTTTCTAGTGATACCCCGAGACTTTTACCAAATGACAAATTAAGAACTAAAGATAGTAGTACACTTTATAGTAAGTTTTTATCAGTGGATTTAAAAAGTCATTATTGTTCAGTGGACGCACCCACACAACTCATTTTGTTGAAAAAATTAACGGGTTTTGACAAGACTTACATTGTTGCGCATCCTTATTTTAAGATTTACTCGCAAGAAAAACGTAGATGGAAGCAAAGACAGAAAAGATTTCATCAAAGTTTGTACAGTGCAACAAATGACACTAGAGAAATGTACAGTACTTATAACTGGAAAAAATTAAAAGGTAGTGATATGTTTCTGTTTCTCGAGTCGTGCTTGAAGCTGTACCTTGATAGTCACCCTTGCGTAAGTTTTGCCAAGCAAGAAGTCCTAAGATCTCGACAAAAGCGTAGCATTGAATTCCATGACCCATTGTATAATGAGCAGTGGCATTTGGTAAGCGGTATTTTGCTTGTTGGTTTTATTCTCTTGCTAGACATGGATAGTCATGCTGTGCATTATGCTGATCTTTCATTGTTGATTTGATTGATTGGTTTTTAAATGAGTATACCGTACTTGATCTAGATAAAAGTGCTTTGGAGCTCATCAAATAAAACCTGATATAGTACAGTTAAGTATGCTATAAAGTATTATGCCCTTAATCTATTTGTGTTTGTTCCAACAAGAATGCAAACCCTTGCCTTTTATATGGATAGACCTTTGGTGCAAACTGGTTTGTTTGACAAAACTTGACAACTAAGTAGTTAGCTAGTGTCAAATAGGTAAGGGAATGATGGGTTTACTGTCTGCTTACTGGTCAACCCTCACTTTTTCTCTAGCTTGACTTGAGTCAAGAAGTTTTTGTTTCTGCTGTGGTAAAGAACTTATCTTTGGTTGTGAAGCTCCTCACACTAATGTTAGCGTGTGTGTGTGTGTGTGTATGGTAGCTTTGCTGTATGGCAACAGTATATTAACATTGATTTTTGTCTTTTTGTTTTTCTTGCTTTTCACGACCCGTTCCTTTTATTTAGGTTATAATTTTGTCGTCATCAGGTTAAGTCATTGCAATTCTGTAACAGGGTTGCTAAC
>NC_061103.1:51658674-51718520 GCF_015104395.2 Macrobrachium nipponense
TTCACTAGCAAACCCAGAGAAGCTGCTAGATCCAACGTCACTCGTAAGTCCTCCAGACATTTCTCCTTGGATTTGGCCCTGATAAGCCAATCGTCCAAGTAGAGGGAAATCCTCACTCCCTCGAGATGAAGCCACTGGGCAACGTTCTTCATCAGTCCTGTGAATACTTGGGGGGCCGTGGAAAGGCCGAAGCATAGGCCCTGAACTGAAAAACGTTCCCTCCCCACATGAATCTGAGATATTTGCGAGAAGAAGGATGGATCGGCACATGGAAGTAGCGTCCTGAAGGTCCAGCGACACCATCCAGTCCCCGGGACGAAGAGCTGCTAAGACTGATGACATCGTCTCCATAGCGAACTTCCTCTTCTTCACAAAGACATTCAGGGCGCTTACGTCCAGAACCGGTCTCCATCCTCCTGAGTTCTTGGGAACTAGGAACAGACGGTTGTAGAACCCCGCTGAAAGAGGGTCCTGAACCATCTCTATTGCCTCTTTCTCTAACATCAGCTCTACCGCTAGAGCGAGGGCTTGATTCATTAGTGGGTCTTTGTATTTGCCACCAGTGCCCTTGGAGTGGTGGTCAAGGGTGGTCTCGAAATAAAGGGAATGAGGTATCCCCTCTGATGATCGCGAGGGACCAGTTGTCCGCCCCTTTCGTGCCCAGACATCTGCAAAGTTCAGAAGTCTGGCACCCACAGTTGTCTGGAGGACACACCCGAACTATTTTCTTGGCCCTATAGACCGGGAGAAGGTCCTTCCTCTTCTAGGTGGTCTCGAACCTCTGGAGGAAGAAGAGCGAGACGAAGGTCCTCCTCGAAAGGGTTCTTGCCTACTTTGAGCCTCTTTCTTCGTCTTCTGCTGAAAACGAAGGTTTCGGAATTCTAGCCGAGCGAGCTAGCATATCCTGCGTCGCTTTTGCTGATAACGAGCTGGAGATATCGTTAATCGTCTTTCTTGGGAGAGTTGCGGGAAAGCTGTGAATACAGCAAGGAAGCTCTCTGTGCGTGAGAAACCGCCTTGGTAAGAAAAAGAGCAGAAAACGGCCCTCTTCTTTACCACTCCTGCACCAAAAAGTGAAGCAATTTCAACCCCGGAACCGTCTCTCACTGCCTTGTCCATGCAAGACAGAACTGCGTGGAGGTCTTCAGGCGAAAGAGTGTCTTGCTCTGAGTCCTCTTAGCCAACACTCCCCAGGGTCCAGTCAAGAAAGTTAAAAACTTCTAAGACTCGGAACATTCCCTTCAGAAGGTGATCCAACTCGCTCATACCCCATGTCGTCTTCGCAGAATTCAGCGCCGAGCGACGTGCGGAATCGACCAACGAAGAGAAGTCCGAGTCTGCAGAAGAGGGAAGAGTTAGACCCAAGGGCTCTCCTGACTCGTACCAGAACCCCATCTTACCCGTCAGCTTGGACGGGGGAAAAGAAAAACTGTCTTGCCCTTCTCTTCTTTTGAAAGCAACCAGTCGTCAAAGTTCTTCATAGCCTTCTTCATAGACACTGTAGGCTTCATCTTAACGACTGAAGACTTCTTAGCCGTATTGGTCGTTGAAAATAAGGACGGAGGAGACGGAGGAGCAACGGGCCGAAAGAGGACTCCCCAAAATCTTGCAAGAGGAGGTCTGTAAGTCTCTTATACGAAGAAACGAAGCATCCTTGGGCAAATCTTCCTCCGAATCAGCAACAAATTCTTCCGAAGAATGACGTCTAGAAGCTCTACTGCCCGGAGGAGAGCTAATCCTTGGAGAGCGCCTGTTCGGAGAGCGCTACTAGGCGAGCGCCTACTGGAAGAAAAACCACCGGGAGAGCGCTTACACGGGGAGCGCCTACCAGGAGAGCGCCTACCAGGAGAGCGCCTCCCAGGAGAGAGCCTACTAGGAGAGCGCCTAGTTGGAGAGCGCCTACTTTGAGAGCGCCTCCCAGGAGAGAGCCTACTTGGTGAGCGCCTGCTAGGAGAGCGCCTACTTGGGGAGCGCCTACTAGGAGAGCGCCTACAAGTGGAGCCCGACTGTCGGAAACAGATTCTACTCCACAGAAGAGCGTGGATAAGGGAGAGCGCCTATCAGGCTCTCTGCGCCTGCTAGGCTCTTGGCGCCTGCCATCCTCAATACGCCTGCCAGGCTCTTGACGCCTGCCACGGGGAGAGAAAACATCCACAGATGAATCCCTGTCAGAAGCGCGGCGCTTACAAGGCTCTGAGCGCCTATCCAATCGGGAGTGATCTAACGGAGGAGAAAACTTCCGTTGCCGCCTACCAGGCTCTTGGCGCCTACTAGGCTCTTGGCGCCTACTAGGCTCTTGACGCCTACTAGGCTCCGAGCGTCCGTCCAAAAGGAGAGTGGCCACCAGGCGAAGAACTCTTCCTTCGCTCCTGACGAAAACGAGGCTCTTGACGTCTGTCAAGCTCTTGACGCCTAACTGAAAGAGGAGCGGAATCCTGAGGAGAGAGCCTGTCTGGCTCCTTACGCCTTACATGCTCACAACTCTTGCTGGGAAGAGAGGAGAGCCTACTCGGAGAAAGATCCCGAGCTCCAGCCTGCACTTCTGACCTCCTACTAACAGGCTCAAAAGCTCTTCTAGCCAAAGGAGATTTAGCCGAAGGCACGTTCTTAGACTTCTTCACCGGAAGTGAGGCGTCCTTCCGACGATGAGAAGTCCCGGCAAATAGACTCCGCTAAAGCCGCAATCTGCGCCTGCAGACCCGCCAGGATACGCGCAGGAGATCTCTTAAACTCCTCTACAGGGGACGAAGTCCGAGAGCGAACAGGAGAAGCGTAACCGGACGAAATCTTGGTTCTCTTGCATTCCACTTCTGGCTCTTCCGCGAAGGATTCGGGGCTGGAAGGAAGGGCGCAAGGATCCTTCCAGGGCCTCTTGAGAGGGCGAGACGACTCCGATGCGCTCCATCTACGCTGAGGAGAAGGCGACGAAGATGACGAGAAGCACTGGCGCAATAACTCCTTCTTGGTTCGATCCAAGGCAGCCTGGGAACGAGCAACAGGAACTGCCGAGGGACGCCTGACCGGTGGGGGTTCTCCCTAACCTTCCTGCGGCTTTCGACTTTCCTCCTCCACTGGGTCTGGGAGTCTGGAAGAGGTCTAGGCCTGGAAGCGTTAGTGAGCCGGTCAGACGCACCCTCCACTGCACTAGGGGCACTGCACTGATCACTTGCACTATCATCACTCTTACCTTGTCGAGAGCGAGCGAGGCTCTCCTTACTCCTGATCGAGGCTCTCCCAGAAGCAACTTCCGAAAACGAATCTTCGGGTTCAAAGCTGGGCGCAGGGGCTGAAACTGGAGAAGGAACTACTTCTACTACAGGATTCTCAGCGTCAACTTCACTCACCCTCGATCTACTAGAACTCTTTGAAGAAGCCTTGCGCACCCTATCCTTCTCTAACTTTCTCACATAAGAAGAGAGAGCCTTCCAACCATCCTCATCCAAATTCTCACTCTCTTTGCAAGGGTTAATAAAAGAGCATTCATTCCCTCTACACGACTCACATACCGAGTGAGGATCTAATGCAGCTTTAGGAAGCCTAACTTTACATTCCTTCTCTGAACAAACCCTAAATAAAGTAGGTTTCTTAACTTCAGAATCATCCATGATTAAAGATATGTCCAAAAGAAAAACCAAAACACAGTCCAAAAAGCGTATGCCAAGCCAACAAACAAAGGGTACTTCACCAAATCCAAATCGTCGGCAACGAGAACGAATTTTAACTATCGTAAGGACTGAACAACAGGTGTTGTCCAGCCGGCGACAGAAAATAATCTGACAAGAAAGGGGGACTGGTTCTTACACCCGCCTCCCAGCGGCGGGTAAGGTAGATCACCTGACCTACCGGTAGCGTGTGCCGCGAGTTTTGAATTTTCTGTCGTGACGTCAGAGACCTAAGCTAAGTATATATCTGGCAGGGAAGTTCATGTACAAAAGTAACATTTTTATAATAAAATAAGGTTTTACATATAACTACTTACCAAGTAACTATATGGCTAGTATAAGTTTAACTCTATTGGCAGTATAAAATTCGAAAACTCACAGTAGTGCACTTTTGTTTTGGTGTAGGTAATTAATCCTCACCCACATCCAAGAAAGAGTAGATACAACAGTGCTAGAAAGCCAATTCATTTGTGCTGCATGTCCATGAGAGGGGAGGTGGGGGGCTTTGGTCATGCAGTTCTTTGTAATTATACAGTGTTCTCCCCATATTTGCAGAGGATGTGTACCAGACCTCCCCCCAAATAGCTAGAACCTGAAATACTTGGAACCCCCTCTAAAAGTGCTTATCACTGCCTATCTTGAATGTGTAAATACCAAGGTATCCCGAAAAATACCATCCTACATCAAATATACATTAAAATATCATCCTATTACCATACATATTAATCTTTGAAATATTACTGATACTATTTCAAAGTAAATCTTACACTATATGGTTTAAATATACATATGTACGTACTGTATGACTTAGGTAAGTACGTGAAAATAATCCAGTCCCCCCATAGGTATTCAGTCATACGTGTTTTCTTTCATACAGTTACTATTTACGTCCAGTTTTCTTTTTACAAGGGAAACCATTGTATGTAAAATCACAAGAGAAAAAGAACAAAATGAGTATGAACATTAAAAATTTTTTTTTTACACTAGTATACAACATATGTAAATAGGGTATTCACCAGTGACGAATGTTGATTAAAGATGATGATGATGATGAATTAGCCGTGCAGTTCGATGAATGACAATGAAGGCATGACTGGACAGTTACTACATCTTTGAGGGTGCCTTTTCACCTTCAGGAGGCACTTCTTCAGGCAATTTGGGAGGCACTACTTCTGGCAATTCAGGAGGCTTTGGAGGGTCCTTCTTCACACATGTGGTGAACATGGTGATTGGCAGCTGCTGTCATTGCTTCTCCATGGTGGTGAAGGCTTGATTATAGGGCTCCAATGCTGTATCAAGAATGTTGGAAAACTTTAAGGAGTGTTCCATGTAAGGATTCCAAACTTTAAGGAGTGTTTCATGTACGGATTCCATGTTGAAACAAACTCTTGAATATCATTTACCAATTTCCTAGGTGGGGTCAGGTATTCCAAAGTCAGGCCCTCCTGCTCTTGCTCATCTCATGAACCTGGAGTGTCTTTTCCCTCACTGGCAGACTTTGTCAGGTCTTCCAAATCCTGGTCTGTCAGGGGGTCAGAGTAGGCATCAATGGTGATATCGTCAAAGCCTTCGCCACCAAGTTCTCTTCCAACTGGACCACCTTATTAATGGCTGAATGCTGGATTTCGTCATGAGAGAAGCCTGTACAATTATGGACATAGTCCATCCACAACTTATTCCAGCATGCATTCAGGGTCTCCTACTTCATGTCCTTCAGTGACCAGTCGATAACAGACAAGACGTGTAGTAATCGTGAATTTACGCCAATAGGCTTCAGCGTAAATTCACTGTCACGGTCCATTGTATCAACAAGGTGCTGGAGGGAGTTCCAGGTGTAGAGTGCCTTGAAGGCATGGATCATGACCTGCTTCCATAGGCTGGAGGAGAGTTATGGTGTTGGGAGGGAAGAACTTGAGCTGGACTCCCTTGTAAATTTGTAATACAGGCAGTCCCCGGTTATCAGCGGACTCGGTTTTATGGGGCTTCTCTAGCGCCATAAAATCGGCGATTTATGGTGCCATAACGGGTCAAGTTCCGGTTATCACCCTATGTTATTGGCACCATAAGCACTATAAATTGCAGAGTTTTGGTTAATTGCAGTTTTCGCTTATCGGCACACCCCCGGAAACGAAACTCCACTGATAACAGGGGACTACCTGTAAAGATCAAGAGGTTGGCCACCAGCATTGTCCATTACACTGAAACCCCCGTATTCACAGACTTCGGATTTGCGGACTCACGTATTTGCAGATTTCTCTCTGGAACATATACACCCATTATTCACAGAAAATGCACTTTTCGTGGTAAAACTATTAAAAAAAAAAAAATATTAAAAAAAAAAAAAACAGGTATAAACGTTTTTAGTGGAGTCTTAAGCATTCTTATAGGGGTTTCACTATTTGCGGGGGGGGGGGGGGGGGGGGGGGGGGGGGGGGGGGGGGGGGGGGGGGGGGGGGGGGTGGGGGGGGGGGGGGGGGGGGGTGGGGGGGGGGGGGGGGGGGGGGGGGGGGGGGGGGGGGGGGGGGGGGGGGGGGGGGGGGGGGGGGGGGGGGGGGGGGGGGGGGGGGGGGGGGGGGGGGGGGGGGGCGTCTGGTACCCATCAGCTTCAAATATGGGGGGAACACTGTATCAGCAACACCTTGAGCTTCATGTCCAAATTGGTCAGGTATTGCCTAACTTGAGGAATGAACCTTTGATTGTGCATCTATAACACAGGCAGCAATGTCTTGTTCTTATTTTGTAGTGCCCTGGGATTTGCAGCCTTGTAAATGAGGCCTGGTTTGAGCATAAAGCCAGCTGCATTCCCACACATCAGGATGGTCACCCTGTCCTTTTGTGCCTTGAATTCGGAGGCCTTAGCTTCGTCCTTCTTTAAATATGTCCAGAATGGGATCTTTTTCCAGAACGGGCCAGTTTTGTCCAAGACCTATTCTGGCCAGTATCCTTTCTCCTGAAGAATTTTCTTGTAGGTCTCGGGATATTTGGCGGCCGTCTTTTTCTCGGCCGATGCCGCTTCCCAACGTAGGAAAATAGACTTTATGTGAAACCTTTTCTAACATCCTTGTGGAGCTGAGGACGGTCCCAGTTGTGGCTCATCTTCCTCTTCAGGAGCTGGTTCATCAACGTTCAAGAATTCCGATTCCCCTTCTTCATCGCCTTCCTGTTCCTCTAAATTGCCACCTTCCTCTTCCTCTACGTTGCCACCTTCTGTAGCAGTTGATAGCTGCTGGTAGAGCTGTTGTGCTTTCTCATGTATAATGTTGGAGTCATGGTCTTCTTATGGCAGTCCTTGATCCAATATGAGAGTGCAATTCCATTTTCAAGATTGTTTTATCTCTAAATGTCGACGCTGCTTTGGCTGTACCAAAGTATGTCATGGTTACACTTTTTCTAATTTCACTTTCCTTTTTTATGTATCTCACCATGCTCTTGTTCACATTTAAGTGGTGGCCAACTGTGGCGAAACATTTGCCCTTCTTCAACGTATCGATAACCTTCACCTCGTCGAGCTTCATGGTTCTCTTTAAGAGCCATTTTCGGCATTATTCACAAGGATATTTGCCGATACATAAACACAATTTTTTAAAGTAAATTGTACCTTTCCTAGCTATACAAACCTTAGGTCCTTTATGATATGAATTACTTTAGGCATAGCCTGGGCATGGCCGCTGAAACTTTAACGAGGTGGTTTGGTAGTTAACTACCGGTCCAGTCGAACGTAAACATTCCAATTTGCTTTCTGACCGAAAGTAAACATTCCAATTTGCTTTCTGCTCAGGTAGCAGACTGAAGGGTGGGAAGAGGTGGGCAGTTTGTGTAAAGGACCTCAGGTTTATATAGCTAGGAAAAATACAATTTCCTATACTTTCAAAAATTGTGGTTTGTTCCTACATGATATACAAACCCTCACTGATTGGGGGGTGGAATCTGAGAGATCTCCAGTGAACCAACTGGGGTTCAGCCTATCTGATAATTCCCTCCTGGTCGCAAGAGCAAGGAAGGGAATCCAGCCACTGTCTTCTGATCAGAGTTACAGGGCTACAAGATCATAGTCAGGGGGAGGATGTGTCCAGGTGCCTCTTCCCTGCCTTGTGAAGGGAAGGGGCAGATATTTGCTTCTATTAACTAGTCAAAGAAAATAGCTAGGTTACTTCAAGGAGTGTCTTACCTGCATCGGCCGCTCAGTGCAGCAAGTAACAGTCTGCATTATTCTCTACCCGAAGGGAAAGAGTAGGATGAAAGAGAAGAAAGGAGAGCCAGTCACTCCACAGTCATGCTCATTCATACCGTACAATGGGGTGAGATGCAAATCTGTCAAGTTAAGAGGAGCTAGGTAAGCTACACCCTTTATTGAACAGCCGCCACTGGTCCTCAGGAAAAAGTGTCCAAGGACCTATGGGCAAAATCTTGAAGGTAATGAGAGGTGAAAGTGGTCTGTCGTGCCCATACTCCCCCCTTCAAAACCTGATGAACCGACAGGTTCCTACGGAATGCGAGGGATGGAGCAATGCACCTGACCTCGTGAGCTCTCGGACGAAGTGTACTGGTGTCGTTGCCAGCAGCCGAGTACACCTTCCTGATCGTCCCATAAAGCCAGAAAGATACAGTGTTCTTAGACACCTCTTTCTTGGAACCTCCGGTGCTAATGAAGAGCCATCAACATTTAGGCCGGAGACGTCGAGTTCTCTTCAGGTAGCGCCATAGTGCTCTAACGGGACGAAGCAGCATCTCGTCTGGATCATCATTAACAAAGTAACTCAGGAAGGGGATGGTGAAAGACTCAAATCTGGTGTCAGAGACTGATGGATTCTGAGTTTTCGCTATATAAAGTTCGGGATGAAATCGAGTGTAACTGATGCCCATCCCCTAGTGTTTTATGTATATCAAAAGAAAGATCATGCAGTTTGCCAACTCTCTTGGCCGATGCCAGGACAAGCAAAAGACAGTCTTGAGGGTCAGATCCCTGACTGAGGACTCTTGAAGGGGCTCATAGGGGGCACAAGTCAGGTTCTGCAACACGAGAGTCACGACGCACCCAGGAGGCCTGAGATCCCTGGGTGGGCAAAACCGCTCGAAGCTCCTTATCAGTGAGTAATGATATCTCGAAGGAGGATGAGATAACAATACCTTCAGCTTCAAGACTAGGAAAAGTGCAGCCCTGTAGCCTTTTATAGCCAAGACGGAAAGGAACTTCTCTCGGCGAAGGAAGATGAGGAAATCCGTGACCTGCTGAAGAGTGGCTCCAACCGGAGAGATACCCTGTCTATGACACCAACCAAACAAGACAGACCACTTTCCCACGCTGCAGAGGACTGTCTGAGGTACCCCGCCATCTCTTTTGCTGTTTGGCGAGAAATTCCTATCGCTTGCAAAAGACGGTGGATAAACTCCAGCCTTGAAGACACAGGGATGATACTGCTTAGCGGTACTGTTTGATGTATGGCTGGCACAGCAGGTTTTGCCACTGAGGGAATCTCTTTTGGTGCCTTGGAGAGAAGAGCCAGAAGGTCAGGATACCAAACAGCCTGAGGCAAATAGGGTGCCACCAGAATCATCAGAAGATTCGGAGTGATCAGAGCCCTGCCGATCACTGCTCAAATTAATTAGAACAGGGGAAAGGCGTAAACTTTGAGGTTGTCCCACGGGTGTTGGAACGTGTCCTCTGCAGAGGGTCTCTAGCTTCCTGTCGAACCAGTTAGTGAACAAGTCTATAGCTGGATGCCCCCACAGGCTGAACAACCTTTCTGCCATGTCTTGGTGAAGGGACCACTCTGTCCCTACTACCTGATCCTGGTGGCTGAGCTTGTCTGCCACCACATTCCTCTTGCCTGGAATGTATCTGGCTGACAGCTCACACTTGCACCTACATTGTCAACTGATGAAGCTTGTGAGAGGCAAGCACTCCTTGCTTGTTGATGTATGCCACTAATGTGGTGTTACCGCTATCACCAAAGTGTCCCATCACCATTCCCGAAACTCTTGGAGAGCCAGGAAGGCTGCCATGAGTTCCAGAACATGGATGTGAAGGTGCCTGTCTTGAAGGTCCCACACCCCTGCAGTCAGCAACTCCTCCAGGTGTGCGCCCCATCCCTTGGTCGATGCATCCGACAACAGAAGCATGTCCAGAGGGGGAGTGGAGAGATCCACTCCTATTACTAGGTTCCTGTTGTCGAGCTACCAGTTCAACTCTTCTCTCACCTCCTGCAAGAGGGGGACAAGAAGACTGTGAAGTCCGAGGAAGTAGAGGGAACAGGAGAGGATCAGATGCTCTCATTCCTTCTAACAGCTCCGCTGTCAGAGGGAATGAGCTGCGTCCTGGTGTCAACCCACGGAGACGACAAGGGTGTGGGTTGAGGAGAGCATGGTCGCCTCAGCAAGATGCTTTCTAGAGGAGAATGCAGATGTTCTTGCCTTGCTGTAGCAGAGCTGCTACCAGCAGTGACCCTGCTAGTAGCAACGTGGCTGGCAGCATCATTGCTACCAAAGCCATGACTACCAGCGACATGGCTGGCAGCCTGGCAAAAATATGCATCATCCTCATGACACATCCCAGCCCTCTTTGAGTTTGAAACCTTGTGTGTAGAGGGCTGTACAGGGGACCTCCTTAGTTACTCCAGATGCCTTGTTCTGAGGAACAGCGACATCGACCATGGCCCCTACAGAAGAACCAAGGTTGGTCTTCATAGGTGGGTCCACGCCATGGATCTGTCCCTGCTCTCGCCCCGTGCCTCTACCATGGCGAGGAGAAGACTCCTCTTCTCCTTCACTGTGGATGTACGTCCTCCCTTAGGTGGTTGTATATTCACAGACGCTTGCAAATGAGAGACTGACACGGTCACTGTCCCTCGAGCAGTGCCCTTGGGAGCAGAGGCTTCCGAGACCCTGGTCACTGGGGACAGTGTCCCGGTTCCCACTTCCGAAGAAGCTGGAAAGCCAGTGGGAGCCAACTGCTTTCTGCCCAAAGGGAGAAGGCAGACCCGTAAACGTCTCGAGGCAAGACTTCTTTGGGGGCAAAGAAGCTACATTCCCCTTCTTAGGTCATGAAGCCTTCATGGGGGAGGTGAGGAGGCGGCAGACGATGATGACGACGAGGACTAAGACGAAGTTGAAGACTACGACACCTTCTAGGCTCTCTTCTTTTTCTTTGCCTTCCTCCTCGACAGCTTCCTCAGTAGAGTTTTCAGGGCCACCAAGGGGCATCAGACAACTCATCAGGTCCAGGAACTGGTACGTGGACAGGTTTGGGGATGGGAACAGGAACAGAGGCAGGAACCACAGTAGGAATGGCAGGTGGTGTCACGTCTGTCACGACCAGAGGAGACGGAGGGGCCGTGACCCTTGGAACAGGTATCGGTGCCATACCAAAACCAGGGGGAGGTGGTACTACAGTGACAGGAGCTGGCAACTGGTAGGTTGGCAAGTGTGGTCTGGTCCCCATCCCTACTGTAGGTGATATATTTGTAGGGTAGTAAGACCAGACCAGGTGAGGAGGCGCACGGTACCTAGGCAGCATCACTGTGGTGATGGTAGATCTGATGACTGCATGCATTACCACGCTGCTAACACCTCTGTTTAGGTGTGCCGGTACAGCTTGAATTGACAGAGTGCCATCCAGTACCAAGGAAGTCCGCACTTGTCCTAAACGTGACACCTCACCTGCGGAAGCAAAAGTCGGAATAAATTGGGGGGTCGCCTCCTCGTTCCGAAGGAGTATCTTTGAAGCGAGGGGAGATCCCTAAAAGAGCTATGACCACAGCTGCCCCCCCTCCTCTTCCCTCTCTGACTTATCGGAAAGGGAAGAAACGGAAGCCTCCCCCAAAGGGATGACAGCAAGTACAGGACGACTGCCGGGAGAGGTAGGAAGAGGTAAGATTACGTACCATAGGTGTGGTGGGAGATGTCTTACCTCCCATCACAGATTTAGTCTTCCTAATATATTTCCTCCTCTTGGCAAACTTCCCCAATGCGCTGCAGACCAAACAGAACATTCCGCAGACATATCATCTAGGTTACACTCACGTCCCCACCATGATGGGCAAAGGGTGTGAGGATCAATTTCCACTGGGGGCAGATTTGCCACATCTTTCACCCTTTACCCCGGGCAGCGCCGGCTGGGGGAAGAGGACACAGGCTGTTGTAATTCATGGGTTGGCATGTTATCAAATAATCACAAAAACACACCAGGCAGTCCTCAGTTATTGGTGGACTCTGTTAATGGCAATCTGGTTTTATGGCGCTTGTCTAACACCATAAAATTGGCAACTTATGGCACCTTAACAGGCCAAGTTTCGGTTATCGGGGCCATAAGGTGCCGATAATAGGGTTATGGCGCTATAACATACCTAACAGAGGTGCCATTAACCGGTTATCGGCGCCATTAGCCGAAACTTGGTGCTATAAGTGCCACAAATCACCGAGTTTTGGTTAATGGCGGTTTTCACTTATCAGCACCCTCTCGAGAATGGAACCTCCCCTCTAACTGGGGAATGCCAGTATCACAACAATTATCACAAAAGTACAAAAGGAAAATCCCACCAGGATTGAACAAAGAAATCAGCGATCACAATCTTAGTTTTACTAGACCACTGAGCCGATTAACGGCTCTCATAAGGCTGGGCCGAAAGATGATATTGTTAAACTACAATAAAGTTTTGTACATACTTACCTGGCAGATATATACTTAGCTATAGTCTCCGACGTTCCCCACGACAGAATTTCAAATCTCGCGGCACACGCGACAGGTAGGTCAGGTGGTCTACCTTACCCCCGCCTGGGTGGCGGATGTACGAACCACTCCCGTAAGCTTGTCAGATTTTTCTCTTCCCCACCTGTCTCCTGAGGGGAGGCTGGGTGGGCCATTAATCGTATATATCTGCCAGGTAAGTATACAAAACTTTATGTAGTTTAACAATATCATTTTTGTACATGAACTTCCCTGACAGATATATACTTAGCTGATTGGCACCCTTGGTGGAGGGTAAGAGACAGCTCAATAATACAGGTATGACGGGAAACAACTAATGTTGTAGGATATAAAAACCTTGGTTCTCACCTTTTCAGGATGAAGACTTCATAGATACTATCTCTGAGTCTGCATTGCGGGAGAGCTACAGCTAGGACGTGACCTGATGCTGAAAGACTCTCGGATCTACCACTGGGATATGTGATCCCCTATTGTGGTAGAATCCAAGTCGGATGCTGTTAGAGGGACCTTGTCCGCTTACCTAACAGATCCTTACCACTACCTCTGCAAGGAGCCAAAACCCACCAGACCACCTAACCAAAATACAAGGGTTAATATTACGACAAAAAGAGGTGCCTCCTGCAGCCTCTTTCAGACAACCAAAAAACAACAATATAAAATATAGGGTAACATATAAACAATTTACACAGGATAAGTTTCAGCTCCTGCCCCAGCACCGAATCCGCCGATACGAAAGGACCAAGCGAAGCATTTATCATATGTGATTTTTACATCACGTAGGTAGTGGTTTGCGAAAACCGATTGGCATCTCCAAAAAGTCGCCTCCATCAAGTTCCGCACAGACATATTTTTTCTGAATGCAAGCGAAGTTGCGATGGCTCTCACCTCGTGAGCTTTCACTTTCAGTAGTCTAAAATGATCTTCCTTACAGGCAAACATGTGCCTCTGTAATAAGACTTCTCAGAAAAAGGAAAGAGCATTCTTCGACATGGGCCGAGTGGGGTCCTTTACGGAGCACCAAAGCACATCTTGATTAGCCTTAAGTTGTTCCTTCCTCTTAAGGAAATACTTCATAATTCTCATAGGGCAAAGAGTTCTTTCAGGCTCTTCCCCTACTAGAAAAGATAAACTACGAACTTCAAAGCTCCTGGGCCAAGGGCGTGATGGGTTTTCATTTCTTTGCCAGGAAACTTTGGAAGAAATGCAAACACACCATAGAATCTTCCTTAAACCCTACATTGCCCTCAATAGCTTGGAGCTCACTCACTCTCTTAGCTGTAGCTAGGGCCAAAAGGAAGATAGCCTTCTTCGTCAAATCCTTGAAAGAGGCTAAGCCAGGAGGTTCGAATCTAGACGATCCAAGGAATTGTAGGACTACGTCTAGATTCCAGTTCGGTACTACATGAGGACGCTTAATGGTTTCAAATGATCTAATAGATCATGCAGGTCCTTATCATCGGATATATTTAAGCCTCTATGCCGAAATACCGCCGCCAACATACTGCGGTATCCCTTAATAGTTGACACAACCAGATGACATTCTTCTTTGAGGAAATAAGGAAATCCGCAATTTGGGTCACATAGGTACTGGAAGAGGAAAGGTATTTTCTTCCTCTTGCACCAACGTCTGAAGACATCCCACTTTGACTGGTATACACGCAAGGTGGAAGGAAAGGTCTCCTCGCTCTTGCGATTGCTTTAGCAGCTGTTGCTGAAAAGCCTTTCGCTCTGACCAAAACTTTGGACAGTCTGAAACCAGTCAGACTGAGAGCGAGGAGATTTTTGTGGTACCTGTCGAAGTGGGGTTGTCTGAGTAGATCGCTCCTTAGCGGGGAGCGATCTTGGAAGGTCCACCAACCATTCCAGTACCTCTGTGAACCATTCTTGGGCCAGCCAAAAGGGAGCGATTAAGGTCATTCTCGTTGAATCGGACTCTACGAACTTCTTGATGGTTAGCCCCAGGATCTTGAAGGGGGGAAGGAAACGCGTAGAGTAGACGTCGAGTCCGTTCCAGTCTAGAAGAAGAGCATCTATTGCTACTACCTCTGGATCCGATATCGGAGAGCAGTAAGGATCCAGCCTCTTGTTCTTTGACGTGGCAAAGAGGTCTATGTGTGGCCTGCCCCATAACTTCCACAGGCTCTGGCATACATCCAAGATGAAGGGTCCACTCTGTGGGAAGGACCTGATCTTTCCTGCTGAGGAGATCTGCTCTTACATTCCTTTCTCCCTGCACGAACCTGGTGAGAAGCTTGATTCCTCTTTCTTCTGCCCACAGAAGAAGGTCCTGCTGTCTCGTACAGGGAGAAGGAATGCGTCCCCCCCTGTTTCCTGATGTATGCCAGAGCTGTAGTGTTGTCCGCGTTGACCTGCACTACCGATCTTCTGACTTTGGGCTCGAAAGCCTTTCAAGAGCCAACCACACAGCCATCAACTCCTTTCTGTTGATGTGCCAGGCTACCTGGTCCCCCACCCAGGTACCTGACACTTCGCTGGTTCCCAGAGTTGCACCCCACCCCATGTCCGACGCGTCGGAGAACACACCAGGTTGGGGGTGGGTCTGTGATTGAAGAGACAGTCCCTTCGCAAGAGGTTGGGATCTGTCCACCATAAGATATGTTTTCTTGATGTCCTGGATAACGACAGGGAGAACGTCAAATCCTGAGAACGACGACTCCAATTCCGATGAAGAAAGAATTGGAGTGGTCTCAGGTGCAACCTTCCTAGGGAAACGAATTGCTCCAGAGAGGAGAGCGTCCCCAGCAGACTCATCCACTCCCTCACTGTGCATACTTCTTTCCCTAAGAAGGTTGTTACTCTCTCGAATCCTCGGGGGCTATCCTTTCCTGCGAGGGAAAAGCCCGAAAACTCAGAGAGTTCATCTGTATCCCGAGATACACACACTCTTGCTCGGAATTAGTGATGACTTCTTGAAATTGACGAGAAGTCCCAAAGCCTTCGTCAATTCTAAAGTTACTTGTAAGTCCTTCAAACAACGATCTTCTGAATTGGCCCTTATTAGCCAATCGTCGAGGTACATGGATATCCTCACCCCTTTCAAATGAAGCCATTGAGCCACATTCCTCAAAATCCCCGTGAACACTTGAGGGGCCGTCGAGAGGCCGAAACACAGAGCCCTGAACTGAAAAATTTTCCCCCCCATCATGAATCTGAGAAACTTCCTCGAGGAAGGATGGATCGGTACGTGGAAGTAAGCGTCCTGTAAATCCAAGGAAACCATCCAGTCCCCTGGACGAAGTGCTGCCAGCACTGATGAGGCGTTTCCATCGTGAACTTCTTCTTTTCTACGAAGAAGTTCAGGGCGCTTACATCCAACACGGTCTCCATCCCCCTGAGGACTTCGGACTAGGAAAAGGCGGTTGTAGAAGCCCGATGAATGATGGTCTGTCACTAGTTCGATAGCCCCCTTCTCCAGCATCTGATCTACTGCTAGATGAGAGCTTGATTCATGATGGGGTCTCTGTAACCTGGCCGTCAGTTCCTTGGGATGGTCGTCAAGGGAGGTCTTTCGACGAAAGGGATGAGGTAACCTCTCCTCAAAATAGAAAGGGTCCAAGGATCCGCCCCTTTTTGGGCCAGACTTCTGCAAACTCTAAGAGTCTGGCGCCACCGTTGATTGAAGGACTTGCAAGTTATTTGGGGGCTTTAACAGACTTGGCGAAAGTCTTACCCCTTCTTGAAGGTCTACGACCTCTAAACGTAGAGGTTCTTGATGAAGATGCCCCTCGAAAGGGTTTCTCGAACACTTGCCTTTTCCTTCTTAGCCTTGGTAGGGTAAGGAAGGGCGAGGTTTTCTTGCGACTGTGCCAAGGTCCTGGGTGGCTTTGGCCGAAAGTGACCTCGAAATGTCCTGCACTCGATGTTTCGGGAACAACTGAGTAGACAGAGGAGCAAACAGCAAGAAGACCTCTGAGCATGGGAGACCGACTTCGTTAAGAAGGAACAATAAACCGACCTCTTCTTCACGATCCCGGCCCCATAAAGGGAGGCGATTTCACTCGCTCCGTCTCTTACCGACTTGTCCATACAAGACAAAACACACATAAGATCTTCTGGCGAAATTGACTCTGGCACTTCAATTTTCTTGGCTAGGACTCCCAACGACCAATCAAGGAAGTTAAATACTTCTAGCACTCTAAACATACTTTGAGCAAATGATCCAATTCATTCATTGCCCAAGTCGTCTTAGCAGAGTTAAGGGCAGTTCTCCTTGTCGAATCTACCAGTGCCGAAAAATCCGAATCAGCCGAAGACGGTAGACCCAATCCTAAGGGCTCTCCTATTCGTACCAGAAACCAGGCGCGTCCTGATAACTTCGAAGGAGGAAAAGCGAACATCGTTTTCCCCGCTTCTTCTTTGGAAGAAGCCATCCAGGAACCAAAACTCCTCAGTGCCTTCTTCATAGAAAGAGTTGGCTTCATCCTCACACAAGAAGAACTCTTCGCTGTCTTCGCCGTTGAAAAAGTGAGTGAGGAGAAGGAGGAGCCGTAGGCGTAAGGGAATCCAAAAACTTGTAAAAGTAGCTCTGTAAGCTTCTTGTAAGAAGAGACAGCAGCAGAATGTTCGGTTCTCATCCGAACCTTCTAGGACGTCTTGTCGAGGCGAGTGCGGAAGATCCTTAGGTGACGAAGGGATCCTAGCAGGAGTTGAGCGAGAGGTTGGAGAACGCCCTCTCTTAGAAGAGGTTACCCATCCACTGGATAACGCTCTGGGAGTTCTACGATGAGATCCCCTCTTCGAGGTTATACGTGAATCTCAGCCGAAGGAGAGGTAGGGCTCCTACTCCGAGAAATCCCTCGGAAAACATCCACAGGGCGCTTACCGAGGAGGCGAGCGCCTACTATACTCTATGGCGCCTTATCCTGAGGCGAGCGGGCTGCCAGGAGAATAGGCGACTATCTAGAGGCAGAAGCGCTTCGCGGCTCTTCCATAACCTGTCCGCAGTTGCGTTACGATCAAACGGAAGTCCGACTGGAAGGCGAAATGCGCCTACTAGGAGAAGGCTGCTTGCGAGACTCTTGACGTCTAACAAGAGGGTAACATTCAGGAGAAGGGCGCTTCAAAACTAACGAGCGCCTACTTGGAGAAGGGCGCTTCCGGGATTCCTGGTGCCTACCAAGAGACAAACGGTCAGGAGAAGTGCGCTAGAAGCGGCCGGAGAGCGCCTTACACGGAGAAAAAGGGCGCTTGAAAGACTCTTGTTGTTCTGGCCCCTAGGAGAATAATCAGGAGTATGACGCCTTAAAAGAGACGAGCGCCTACTAGGAGATCTATGTGCAGTAGGCTCTTGGCGCCTACCTTGCGGGGAGCGGCTAACAGTAGGCCGTCTATCATGCACACGACTCCTACCAGACTCTAGATGCCTGTCAGGAGAGAAGTCACGATCGACACTCGAGGAGAGTGACATCTGGAAGAAGAACGCCTACTTGTATAAGGGCGCCTTCTAGAATCTTGAGGCTGCTGAGGAGAAGTTTCACGCGAGGGAGTTGAAGAAATCGCGTGATGAGCAGGTGCAGTGCGCTTACCGGAAGCGGGAATCCAATCTGGAGAAAAAACTTCTTTCTCCATAGAGCGTCCTACCGATGTTTGGCGTCTTGAAATCGAAAGAGAGCCAGGCGAGCGAGGGCGCTCACGCGAGCGAGGGCGCTCACTCGAGCGAGGGCGCTCACGCGAGCCCCCACCTTCATACGAAACCTCCCCATATGAAGGAGAACGATCCTCTGAAGAGCGGCGCCTAGATCTCTTGATCGGAAGAGAAACGTCCTTCTTCCTACGTGATCTAACTGCTATAGAGGTCTGCTAGCGCCGTGATCTGAGCTTGAAGTCCCGCGAGTACTCTCGTAGGAGAATCTTCTTGTTCTTCCTCGGAAAGCAGGCGCCGAGCGCGGAGCGCGAGAAGAAGAACGATCACAGGATTCTTGGGTTTCTTCGCCTCCACCGACGATTCTTCCGGGAAAAACTCCGGACTAGAAGCCAAAGGACTGCAGGGAGCCTTCCAAGCTCTCTTCAACGGGCGCGACGCATCCGGGGAGTTCCAACCTCTCTTCGGAGAGGGAGACGACGAAGAGGAGAAGCATTGGCGTAGGAGCTCCTTGTAGCGATCCGAGGCAGCCTGGGAGCGTACTTCAGGATCTGCCGAGGGGACGCCTGACCGGTGGGGGCTCTCCCTAGCCCTCCTGCGGCTTTCGACTTTCCTACTCCACTGGAACTGGGAGTCTGGAAGAGGTCTAGGCCTAGAGGCACTAAGGAGCCGGTCAGACGCACCCTCCACAACACTGGGGACACTGCACTGATCACTAACACTCTCCTTACCTTCCAACTGACGAATCTTCTGATCCATAGAACGATTCTTGGCTTTCAGAGCTGCCGCCTCCGAAGGCGAATCTTCGGCTTCGGTGCGGGAGCCGGGGCTGCAACTTGGGAAGAAGGTTCTAATTCTACGTTAGTACTATTAGGATCCACATCCAACTCACTCATTCTAGATCTACTAGAACTTCTAGAGGAAGCCTTACGCACTCTATCACGTTCCAACTTCCTAACATAAGAAGAGAGAGCCTTATATTCTTCTTCATTCAATCCCTTACATTCATTACAAGGGTTAGCAAAAGCACATTCATTCCCCCTGCATTTCATGCAAACCGCGTGGGGGTCTACCGAAGCTTTTGGCAACCTCACCTTACATCCTTCATTCACGCAAACCCTAAACAAAACCAAAGTTTTAACTACCGATTCTAGATCAGACATCGTTAAAGAAAATCAACTCAAATCAAACCGGTCCACAATCAGCGTATGCCAAGCCAAACAAAGCGAATACGTCACCAAAATAAGTCCAAATTAACTCAGGCAAGCGAGAATCGAAAACTATCGAGAGGAACCGACAACAGTTGTTATCGTTCCCGCGACAGAGAAAAATCTGACAAGCTTACGGGAGTGGTTCGTACATCCGCCACCCAGCGGCGGTAAGGTAGACCACCTGACCTACCTGTCGCGTGTGCCGCGAGATTTGAAATTCTGTCGGGAACGTCGGAGACTATAGCTAAGTATATATCTGTCAGGGAAGTTCATGTACAAAAATTAGATTTATGTGGCTAGGAAACCAATTAGTTACACCTAGCAACGGGACCTACAGTTTATGTGGGGATCTGAACCACATTATATCGAGAAATCAATTTCCGTCACCAGAAATAAATTCTTCTGATTCCGTGTTGGCTGAGCCAAGAATCAAACTTTGGACCATTGGATTAGTAGCCGAGCGCGAAAACCACTTGTTCAATGAGGAATGTGGTAGAGAGTGGTGAACAACACGTCTATCCACATGGATGGCCAAACGCAAATGGACCGGTAGTTAACTACCGAACCGCCTTGTTACAGATTTCAGCGTCCGTGTTCAGGCTACGCCTTAAGTAATTCCTGTCGTAAAGGACCCCGGGTTTGTATATCACATAGGAACTAGCATAGATGTGTAGGCATCAGAAGACATCAATGGTGATATCATGGACCACTTCTCCTCAAACCTGTACCTCTTCCACAGAGAGGGTAAACAAGGAAGACACTTGCTGCAGTTCTAGGATGGAGTAGAACAATGAATCATGCAAAATGAAAAAAATAGAATGAAGATCATTGTTCACAGGTGAAAAAGTGCCCACACATCATCACACCCTGAACATCTATGCTGATCAAACTTTCTCACAGGAAAATCAGGGATTATCAGTCGTACCTCAGTCAACACTAGAGCTATAAGGAATGTTGTCAACTAGAGGGAATAAAAGAAAACTCAAAAATTTCAAAATATTCACGGTAGAGTCCAGCAGCAGGGATGCTGTCTGTACAGCTGTGTGGCCTCCCCAATCCCCACATGAAAACTGTTGCTGACAGTAGAGTGAGTGGGTGGGTGGGTGGATGGTTCTCCAGAACCTCTCATTCTCTGCTAGTTAGCAACCCTGTTACAGAATTGCAATGACTTAACTTGATGACGACATAAAATTATAACCTAAATAAAGGAACGGGTCGTGAAAAGCAAAAAAACAAAAAGACAAAAAATCAATGTTCATATACTGTTGCCATACAGCAAAGCTACCGCACACACACACACACACGCTAACATTAGTGTGAGGAGCTTCACAACCAAAGATAAGTTCTTTACCACAGCAGAAACAAAAACTTCTTGACTCAAGTCAAGCTAGAGAAAAAGTGAGGGTTGACCAGTAAACAGTAAACCCATTCCCTTACCTATTTGACACTAGCTAACTACTTAGTTGTCAAGTTTTGTCAAACAAACCAGTTTGCACCAAAGGTCTATCCATATAAAAGGCAAGGGTTTGCATTCTTGTTGGAACAAACGCAAATAGATTAAGGGCATAATACTTTTATAGCATACTTAACTGTACTATATCAGGTTTTATTTGATGAGCTCCACAGTACGGTATACTCATTTAAAAACCAATCAATCAAATCAACAATGAAAGATCAGCATAATGCACAGCATGACTATCCATGTCTAGCAAGAGAATAAAACCAACAAGCAAAATACAGCTTACCAAATGCCACTGCTCATTATACAATGGGTCATGGAATTCAATGCTACGCTTTTGTCGAGATCTTAGGACTTCTTGCTTGGCAAAACTTACGCAAGGGTGACTATCAAGGTACAGCTTCAAGCACGACTCGAGAAACAGAAACATATCACTACCTTTTAATTTTTTCCAGTTATAACTACTGTACATTTCTCTAGTGTCATTTGTTGCACTGTACAAACTTTGATGAAATCTTTTCTGTCTTTGCTTCCATCTACGTTTTTCTTGCGAGTAAATCTTAAAATAAGGATGCGCAACAATGTAAGTCTTGTCAAAACCCGTTAATTTTTTCAACAAAATGAGTTGTGTGGGTGCGTCCACTGAACAATAATGACTTTTTAAATCCACTGATAAAAACTTACTATTAAGTGTACTACTATCTTTAGTTCTTAATTTGTCATTTGGTAAAAGTCTCGGGGTATCACTAGAAAATTCATTTTTACTATCTTGTACCGTTTTCCTATTTCTAGCTGATACATTTTTTATAACATCAGATATGACACACTTGTCCTTCAGTTCAACAACCCATGCTAAGGAGTATACACTCGAGCCGCGCTTTAAATGCAGATCTCCACGGTGCCTGTACTCCGAGGGATCAATGTCTCCCGTAACCCTCATGACAAGGCATAACAGAAGTGTGTGAAGAAACAGGCAACCTGAAGGCTTTGATTTAGGAAGGCAACAAAGAGCATGTAATGCAGAATCCATAGTGGTGTCCAGCTCTTCCTTGCATTTGTGCCATAGCAGTCCTGACGACACTTTTAAAAGACTGTCTGGAAAATAAAATTGGAGATATTATCACCTGAAAAAAAAATTACTTCACAAAAAATCCCTTAAATTCATTTTTATAAATGTAGTATAGTTATTAAATACAGATTAGGTAACTAAAATAAAGTGGCAGAACCTTGAGGCAAGCCTTCCAAGATTAAAAAGACATTTCACCAGAGAAATATATACTAAAGGATAACAAAAAAACCTGGTCATATAAACACAGAAACAATTTTAAAGATAATCCCCATTTTCTGAAGAACATACTATAAAGCAATTATAAAGAACTCTCTTGACAATACCTATGGATATGTATCATACTAAAAAGGTACATTAAATTTCAGAATTAGTCAAGTAAGGTTTTTGTGCTTTCATTATACGAATAGTTAATTTATATTTTATTAATTAAATCACAGTTCCTCAGAAAAGTCAAAATCAGAACTACAGGCACTCCCCAGTTATCAGTGGACTCTGTTAATGGCAACACATATGGCACCATAATGGGCCGAGTTTTGGTTAATGGCGCCATAAGGTGCCGACAACAGAGTTATGGCACCATAACATGCCTAACAGAGGTGCCAATAACCGGTTATCGGTGCCATAATTTGCCAAATTTCTGTTAATGGTGGTTTTTGCTTATCAGCACCCCGCTGAGAACGGAACCACTGCCAATAACCGAGGACTGCCTACTGGAAATTTAAAAGACTCTGACAAAACTTCTTTGATTGGTTTATTTCCAAAAGTTGGCAGTTTGCTAGTCATGCTTTGGACAATCATGTAACACATGTCTGACAGTTATCAACCCCTTGTACTCTGAGCACTAGCGAGCAGGGTCATGTGGGCTGCTCATCAAGTGCTATGATCAGAATCATGAGAGTTCACTTCTCTCCGATTCAACTGTGAAGACATAGGTCCACATTCACCTTAGTCATTCACTAAGTAGTATTGTTTCTCCTAAGTTGAGATTCAACTACTGACAAGAAACTTCTCTGTCTTGCCATCACAGGGACAACAGTCTCTACAAGGCATTTGACTCTTGTCTAATATGCACATAACTCTCGAGAACCATCATCTCGTCTCTCAACATTATTGGCGAACATATAGATAATTTGCATGGTTCGTTCTCAACATCACCCTTCAAAAGGCGGGTGTCAAGTTGGGACTCCGTCCATCTCAGATGTGCAATTTGTTGACGAGTCTGAATCTTTCATGATCTCCTGCACTTTGTCCTATTGTCCACTGCTGACTTCCAATGCAGAAGTGTCTAACGACACGTCTTCCTCCAAGTCCTAAGAGGTCGTGAGGAACTCCTCTGCAGTTGGATACATCCACTGTACGCTCTCTCAGAGAGCAAGCAGTGCCAGTGGCTTGGTACTTTTCATCATTCCGAAGAATAAGTTGGACCGGAAGATAGATGTAGTCTCATTATGACCACATTTATATCTTTCTTCCTTCGGGTCTGCTCACAGGTCCTTGGAACCACTTTTCCTTGGACAGGTGTGGATACTCACAAGTTGTTTGCTTACCTGGCTCCTTCAATAGGACAAGTTGCATCTCGCTTCTGGTTTGCGGTTCTAGAAATAAGAAGGATGCGAGAGTGACTCGCATCTCCACCTTCCCCTCCTCGTCCTTCAGGTTGAGGATAGGACTCAAACTTACAATTGCTGGTTGGGCGTTTGATGTGGTAAACTTGCAATTCGAGTTTCCTTTCTATTTTTCTTATCAGAATCATAGAAGCAATCCCCCTCCTTCCTCTAGCAAGGGGAGGAAGGAGACTGGTAATAAAGCAAACCCTTCTCAGAACTTTGCATTAATGCCTCATACTCTAAATATTCTTCCAAGCCCATTTTTGGATGAGATACAATTCCACACTCATTTCAAAAAGGCCAGAAGTCTGACTCTTGATCATGCAGCTCCTATACTCCGATTATGTTGTCAGAGGTAGGGCACTCCTCCTCAACTATCTTATTACTCGGAGAAATAGCCCAGGTTGTGATGAACTTCAGCCAGTTCTAGAGGCTCAGTCACATTCCTCCCAACAATCAGTGAGTCTTCCTAATGTAAAGGAACAAGGATTTGTATATCATGTAGGAACAAATCACAATTTTTTAAAGTAAATTGTATTTTCCCCCAAAAAATTGTATTTTCCTAAACTATACAAATCTGAGGTTCTTTACATAAATGCCCACCCCATGCCACCCATCAATCTGAAACCTGGCCTGAAAGGCAAAGTGGAGTGTTCACATCCGGGCAGCCGCCTACCAGATGGTAGTTACTGCCTAACAACCTTGTTCAAGAATTTAACAGCTGTATCCCAGCCTACGCTAAAAGTAATTCCCAATGTAAAAGACCAAAAGTTTGTATAGTTAGGAAAAATACAATCTATTTTTAAAAATTGTGATTTATTTGCAATTTTTAAGGATACCACGACATTTGGCTACTTTCACCATAAAGCGATACAGGGCTATGTTAAAATCACAGTTTTTAAAAGTAAACTATATTTTTCCTAACTATACAAACCTAGGTCCTTTACAATATGAAGTTTTTATAATAAAGCTAATATTTTAATACTTACCTTAACACCTGAATTAGCCTGGTCACTGACCAGCCCGAACTATATCCCCACAGATTTACCCACTAAGTCGGTAATTTTAACTGTCAGGGCTACCAACGCTACAGGTAAAATCCAGCCAAATGAGTTACCTGTGTTACCGTTGGCAACGCTGCTGCAAATACCAACCATCAGAGGCCTGCCTCCTCAATTGTTTTCTGTTTACGGTGCTGTTAGGACGTGTCCTGAAACACGCGAACTTTTTTGGTCCTTAGCCCGACCCCTACTTATATATATTTGACCTTGGAATTCTGGATTACAACCTTGGCATTATATCACAATTACGCTCCTAGTTTTTGATTGATTTGGACCTTCTCCTGGTACTGACCCGGCTTGGACTGGACTTGAGATGGACAAGCTTAATAAAGAAACGCCGTCAGCCAACACCTCTACGTCCGCCGCGCCTTCCGAGCAAGTTGCTGGGGGAAATGTCGGAACTCATTGGTCCTGCTCTACATGCAAGTGAAGGATGAGTACCCTCAGACATGACAGACATTTCCTTATGTATTACTCGTACGATGGTTCAGTGCAGCGCCAGGCAAAGATGTGTGGAGTGTAGAGATAGGTCGTTAGAACAAATGGAGGATTACTTAAAATACGGGAAATCTCTAGCTTCTAAGAGCTAGAATAAGGCAGGTGTAGAAACACAAGCAATAGATAAGGAAGAGCAAGAGTCCGAGCTATTTAGAAGACAGATTGTCATCCAGCATGTCTATCTTATGCTACTTTAATGAATAAGCTAAATACGAGTAAGGATAGTGGTAGTAACAGTAGTCCACTGTAAGTGATGCTAATCACTCTTTTTCAGCCCCCCCTTTGTCTTTCCAGAACCAGCCTAACGGGGGTGTGGGCGGGTCATGGAGACCCGCAAGCCTCAAAAGTAGGATCTTGCCAGTGCCCCCAGCTCCCCTAACTGCATGCCCCCACCCTACCCCCAATTTTTCCTTACCCCTTCTCTGTGACATATAGGTAGCTCCCTAACAGGTTGTGCATCAAGCTGCCTATTACCACACATACATGGCTGCTCTGTTTACGTGTGTTCTCCCCCACCCAAAACCCCAAATTCCCATAGTCCCCCACAGGGTAAAAGACCGAGTTGTGATATAGCGGCCACCTCTCTCTCGGAATGTGGCCACTTCCCAAAAAACTGCTTGAATTATGCCATTATTTTGTAATTTAAGAGAAAACGCTTACTAGTTTGAGAGGAGTGTAGAGGTCTCGGTGTGCTGCCTGGACGGGCCACAACTCTTGACTGATCCTCACAGCAGTGAATTAAAGTACTTTTTCGGGAAGGTGGCCGCATTCTGGGAACGATGGCTGGTATGTCGCAACCTGGTCGTTTACCCTACATGGCCGCTCTGATTACGTGTGCGCGCCCTATCCAAAACCAAAAATTCCCATAGGGTAAAACACCAAATGGCCAGCCTCTACCATAGCACAACCACCTTCCTGAAAATCAGAAATGATGGCCTTAATTTGTGACTTGCAAGAAAAAACTGACTTTGAGAGGAAAGTTGAGGTCTCGAGGTGTTGCTTCCATGGATGCTGGCTCTTGACTAATGTCTGTTCTGGGTTACAGGACATGTTATAAGTAGTACATACTTTTTTGGGAAGGAGGTCGCACTACGGTAGAGGCCAGCCATTTGGCATTTTACCTAGTCCCCTTATGTCGTAGGAAAAATATGGGCCATAGATAAGAATTGACCCCCATCAAATAACTTTTGTCCTTCATCACAACACTGAAACTGTTGATGAAATCAATTTGCATGGCAAAAGGTGGTATGGGGCAAAAACTTATAATTACCAAGATAAGTAACTAGGTAGCTAGGTACTACTAGATAGCTACTCCTTCACCAAAAGCACTAAAATTGTAGATAGGAGACATCAGTTTGCAAGGTAAAAGTAGGCGCAGGCTTACTACTACTACCTAATTAGACCCAAATGTCATTAGCTACTTAAGCTGGTGAGGTCAGTGACCTGGCATTTTAGGAAAGGTTAGGTAGTACTGGGCCTAGCCTAGGTCAGTTTTCGTCAGCAGAACCTCTTCCCCATCGTTCTGAGGGGCACTGACAACCCTAAACCCCCTACAGGAGACAGTCTAGGTAGGTACCTAGTAAGTAGGTAGTAGGTAGTAGTATAAAACGGGGGTTGGGGGGAGACGGCAGCGGTTTCATGACGCAGTTTCAATGGAAATGGGCTGAATAGCAACTACCTACTAAAATCACTTTCGTCAGAACCATACTAGCTACCTCTCCAGGAAGCCAAATATAGGCTAGTGGTATTTCACCATTTTAAAAGTGAACGATCCATTCATGAATAATATAGGTAGTAGGTAGTAGTAGCTACCTAGTACCTACGTAGCAATAGGTAGGTACCTGGCTACCTATAGGTACTACCTAGCTAGCTATACCTATTCGGGTACCACAAAAATGTGACGTAGGCAATAACCAGGTGGTCCCGATAGATTACTAGGTGGCTGCTTACTAGTTATACCTAGTATACAACCTCAACTGGATTTTACAGGAATACCTAGCTACCTACCTAGTAGGTAGTACCAACCTAGGTAATCACTAAAAATACCTCATAGCTACTTAATTCGATTAAAATATAAAAAAATGGGTAGATCTATTTCGTTCTATATATCCAGACATTAATATAAAACATTAAACACTTCAGAATATTAACACTAAAGTAGCGAGTGCTACTGCTGTTCCCAACTTACAACAGACATCACAAGACTGAGTGACTGACAGATGTACAGTACACAATGATAAACCAAATGACCCTAAGTACCACCGTAGCAGCAGCAGCAGCAGCTGCAGCAGTAGTTGTAGTAGGACTATGCAGTCGCCTCTGTAACGGCTCCCTCCCGTGTTCTGGTTCGCCTTCCATTGTGCTCGTTTAAGCTCTTTTTATCTATCTTTCGACTTCCTTCATCATTTCATTTGCCAGTGGCATCCCTAGTCCATTCGATACACTTCATTACCTTCACGTCCTGCAGTTTGGCTGAGCTTTAGCTTGGGACGGAGTTGGGAAAATGTTTTTTTTTATTCTTGCCATTTGTTTTGTCATAACATGAGTTCTTTGACATTTTTACCTGACTTGGTTCTAAGAGTTATTAATCGATTCACCTAGATATTTCATAAGCTTTAACATTCCTGCTCCTTCAATTTATTTCATGTTTTCTACGTCATCTACTACACCGGTGGTTAAAAAATAATTGCGTTTATCCTTCGTAACTTTCGATCGCACTCACTAGCCGTTTTCCCGTCTTGCACAATGGCAATTCCTTATTTCAAGTGCCTTTTGTTGCGGCAGACTGCTCACCAGGCTGTAGAATATTTTTCGCTTTGTGTTTGTCTGTATTGACGCCTTGTTACGTCGACGATAGCTTCGAAGCGACCCCAGATATTCTCCAACATCACCAACGCTTCTTCAAGATGGATATAAGAAACTTGAAAAGAAATGTGAAAATCAAAATGCCGAAATTGCTGTATTGCAGGATCAGCTAATATCCATGGCACTTGACAGCGGGAGTGCTGATCTACACAAGGCCAGATTGGGCTACGAAATTCGAAACTTTTGATAAGAAAGTTTATTCAATCATGAAAAATATGGCTGCTCTTCAACCTGAGAAGATTACCTGTTTGCTGACATAGTTAAAGGAAAGGATAAGAATCTGTTGACCATGAAGTCTGAGAAACCGTCTGAGAAGATCAATAACAGAAAAGATGATGTTGCAAATGCCTTAAATGGCGTTCCTATTATTGATACTAGGTTGACGAAGCTTGGGCGAGCTATTTTAAATCTTCTGCAGATTGAACAAGGACTCCGCCTTGGCCGAGAATGAGATTAGGAATGACGTTCAGGGAACTGACATTAAGTCGATTGCAGAACAGGAGGTGGTGGAAGACATGATTGAGAGATGTGGTTATTTGCAATCAATCTTTGAAACTGACAAGGAGATATCAGTCGTGCTTAAAAAACCAGCCTCTGGAGGAACGTTTCATTGGATATAAAGTGTGACCCTAAAAATGGCGGCATAGTGAGACTGAAATGGGGTGTCTATGGTGAGAGACAGGTATCACGGCATCACTTGCTGCTATTGTGAAAGATATGGTCATTTAGAAAAATAATTGTGGGTTCAAGGATAGACCTAATGAGTTAACATGTGGAAAATGCACAGGATGTCATAGGACAAAGGACTATAGTACTGCTACCGTTGAGATGATGAACTGTATAGATTGTCAGAGACACATATATCAAACATGTGTCATCCAGTGAACGCAAGAGAAAGCAAAGCTTCAGCTAATGAGATGAAGAAGATTGCTGCTTACATGGATCATGGCTACACTTGCCAATATAAATTTAAAATGTGGTTACGCGAATATCCAATTCGTAGGAAATAAAACACTACAGATTAGAGGCTTAACAACTGAAAATTCAATTGATATTTTTGCCACTGCTGAGACATGGCTGGAAGACTATGAAACTGCCAAGACTGCTGAAATGACTCCAACTACGTATAGTTTCCTTCACGTTTCGAGGGAAAGTAGGGCGGGTGGGGGCCGGGAGTTCGATCTTTTCGCGCATGGTTTAATAGTGAAATACTGGAAAAGGAGAGAGAGAGAGAGAGAGAGAGAGAGAGAAGAGAGAGAGAGAGAGAGAGAGAGAGAGAGAGAAGAGACTATGGAGAAGGTTAAAGACTGATCATTCATGGGATGAGCATAAGTCTGTGAGAAATGTATACAACCTTCTGATAAAAGGAGGAAAACTGAGTACGTAGTACTATAACAGGAAAATTCGCGAGGCAGGAAAAGATACAAATAATAAGTTATAGACTATCCTGGACCGTTTAACAGGAATTTCAAAAGAGAAAAAACTACCTGATGGTTATAGTGGCCGAGTTTTAGCTGACAATTTCCCGGAGTTTTTCAAGAATAAAATTGAAAATAGTTTCAGATTTTGCAGAAACACCGCGTCGCACCATCATATCATGACTGCAGTGGTTGATACTAGATTTTCTATCTTTAACAGAATAACTATAGACGATGTCACTAGAATTATTAAGAAAACTAAGAACACCAATTGTTCATCTGATCCGGTGCCTATATCGGAAATAACAGCAGCTGAGAGATTTTTGACTTTTGAGGATATTTCGAAGATTGTGAATTGCTGCATCTCTGAATGTCAATGCCCGATATCTGAGAAAACTGCAAATATTGAACCAGTTTTAAAGGGTAGCTACTCTTGACTACCAGGAGGTGAGTTCATATAAGCCTCTATCAAATTTATCTTTTATATGGCTTGCCTCAGTACCGCAGGTGTCTTTCCTGGTTGCCAATCTGCATACAGACAATTATGTTCCACTGAGACAACTCTATGTTCAGGGGTCATGACCTGTTGGAAATCATGGATACAGATAAGTGCAGTATTTTGGTGCTCTTGTATCTTAGCGCTGCCTTCGACACAGCTGGACACGATTTCCTCTTAGATGATCTCCAATTCATCGGGGCTGTGGCTAATGCCCTTGAGCTTTTGAAGGACTATTTGAAGGACAGGTCGCATTGCGTATGGATTGGAAATGCCGGGCCATCGTACGTGCCTTCGATGAGAGGAGTTCCTCAGGGAGGTGTGCTTGGCTCTGTCCTATTCTGTGTCTATACAATTAGGTTGTCTAATATACAACATAATATTGGAGTAGAATACAAATTATATGCCCATAACACAATTCTATTTCATTGTTACAAATATTGAGGATGCAAATAGAAAATTAAATGAAGTTCTAAAGAATATTTAACAATGGATGACTTTGAAACTGAACGAAAATAAAACTGAGCTTATGATAGTCGGCAAGGGAAGTAACTTACGGAGTCTGAGTGTTAAACAAGTGTGCATAAATGGAAACTGGGCCCAGACAACTGTTAGGGCCCGTGATTTCGGAGTGTAGTACTTGGAATGTGGCTTGTCACCCAGTCTACAAATGAATATCATCTTAAGAATATATCCTCTGCGAGGAAATATCTTGATAAGAGTTCTGTTAAGAATCTTGTCATTATTGTAACTTGGTGTACTAAAATAAAGTAAGTATAACTTAGTGTAACCAGGCCACTGAGCTGATTGACAGCTTTCCTAGGGCTGGCCCAAAGGATTAGATATTTTCAGGTGGCTAGGAACCAATTGGTTACCTAGCAATGGGACCTACAGCTTATTGTGGGATCTGAACCACAATATATCGAGAAATGAATTTCTAATCACCAGATATACATTCCTCTTATTCCACGTTGGCGTTGGCAGAGCGGGGAATCGAACTCGGACTACTGAATCGGTAGGCGAGCACGCAAACCACTCGTCCAACGAGGAACAAAGTTGGTGTACTATTATTATTGTGCCTTGTATGATAAGGCGCCCTATGAGGTAATGTTAGACTAGCGATAATCTATACGCTAAGTCGGTTGGTATTGCACTTCCATCTTCAATGGAGTGTCTGGGGTTTTGTAGATCACTTACGAAGTCGGTATTATCTTTACGACGATGTGTTAAACTCATGGTTCGGTGAGGTTCTTGTAGAAAACACTAAGTATAAAAAATTATATATTCTTCTGAAGTTTTACATGGTGAAGATCAGATATGATTGTACAAGTCTTCTAATAACGATAGCTTGATCGCTTCTGCCAATGATGATGGCTAATCCTATTCCTCTACATGATAAAGCTTAGGTAAAGAGGTACAGGTCTTCTAATGTCGATAGCTAACTCTGTTCTGCCTGTCTACCATCTCTGTTACAAGTTATGAAGGAACGCAGTAGTTTCGAAATGAACATACAATCAGATGACATAGTTACATACGAACACACAATCGAATGAGACACGCTACAGATCACGTAGGCGGTAGTTGTCTCAAGCATGGGAGCTTGGACTAATGTTTATAAACAATTGAATGACTACAGGTGACGACATGTTATCTTAGCCTACTTTTATTGTATACGTCATCTTTAGCGTCTCTAGTCTGATCACATTCCTGCAAGCAATCTGGTTGACCTCTTTTAGTTTTTAGACTTTTTATATATATGGACTCAAAATTTCCATATTTTATATTATGTAAACACTTACATTAGCTCGGTCAGCTACCAAAACCAACTACTGAATATTACTCAAACTTGACTTGCATTTGACTTATAGGAGTGTGATACAGACACTATGTGAATATATATATATATAAGTAAATAAAAATTCATTGTGTACATTGAATTGATTCAAGTAATAAAATGTTTAAACAATGATAGTTGGTAAATAATAGTTGATCACATCGATATATATAATTGATACCAGTTTTTAACTTCATCTCTTTAAGATACTTATGCTACAGAAAATACTAATGTACTCTGATAATTGCATAGAATGAAGATTAACATGATGAAAAATCATATTTTAACTGATAACAAAGTTCATATATGAATTGATAAAATTATTAATGTTTATGCTGGATTGATTCGTTGATTTTTATGCTAACTGTTATATATCTGCGGATATTGTTAAGGTAAAAGGTAACTGATTGATTATAGGCTACCTGATTTGTTTATACATATGTATATGGATTCATATAATTATGATTAATATATGTGCACTTTAAATAGATTCCTATTGCGTACACGCAAAGATATATTTAGATTCTGTTATTTATGATCATTTATATAAGAGATTCCTATTGCGTACACGCAAAGATATATTTCGACTCTGTTATTTATGATCAATTATATATAGATTCCTAGTGCGTACACGCAAAAAATATATTTCGATTCTGTTATTTATGATCATTTATATATAGATTCCTAGTGCGTACACGCAAAAAATATATTTCGATTCTGTTATTTATGATCATTTATATATATAGGATACATGACCGAGGTTATACTACTTCACATTTAACTAGCTTTCGAACCACTTTTCGTCCATTACACAGTTCCAGACAACCACCTTTAGCCAAATGAAACGGCCTTTTTCAATGGTTAAAACAAGGGGAAAATTTGCCTGGGCGGGTCCAACGTTCCTTTTGCGCTCATACTTATTCTCTGCATCCTAAGCTACACGATTACGTTCTGCGCATGAATAAAAAAAACATCCCCAGCACGAGTCCTTCGCCAGCAAAGTAGAGTTGAATATCCTTCGGGTCGTAAACGTCGGAAGTATGTCCCTTTTTGTAGTCGATTTCCACAGCCGCCGGAGCGTTCCGCTTAAAACGAGATTAACGACGAGATACGGTGTCGGTCGAGATTAACGACGAGATACGGTGTCGGTCGAAGAAGTCCATGAAATTCCTTTCACATTGTAGGCGGTTGTTACTTGACTGTAGTCGTCCGCTGCGACGAACGATTTGTTGAAGTTGCGATGTGAAACTCTCGTACTGCAGGATACTGTAACCAGGTTCCATTAATCAGCCTGCAAGTGAAAATTATACTTGTCACAAGGGCAAAGTAAAATTCAGACGACATCCAAATACAGGGGAGGGAAGAGAGCCATTTAGACCAGACTTAACCCACATGAATTCGCTGATATTTTGGAATTCAGAAGAGTCCGCTGTACAAACTTTTTATCCATGGCATTAACAATGAGTGAACCTATCCAGGTCTATGATGACTGTAAAAATATCCATAATTATAACAAATAAATAGATATCAATACAAATCCCAAAGAAAATTCGATATTACTGGTAGTAAGTTACTAGACAAAGAAGTGGAAAACGGAGCTATTTGTAAGATTGCCAGGCAACATAAGAATCAAAGAGAAGATTAATCATGATTCTATGTCCCTAACAAAAGTTTCATATTCAATTTTCTCGCGCGCATCCTCTGAGGTTAATTTTAAAAACTTTATTAATAGGTAGGAGATGCAACGAAAAAAACCCACGATGTAACTAATTTCTAAATAAACTTTGGGTTTTTCAAGAAAATGTGACATTTCCATGAATGTTTTACTTGAATTGTAATAGGCTAATGTTGCAAGTAAATATTTCATATATACATATCTTGATACTTCTAAATGTCTATGAGGTTCAGAAAAAAAAATTAATTCATTTTGTTGTTATAGAAATTCTATTTGCTTATTTTGTTCATTAATTTTAAAATGATTGCAAGTCCTTAACTAATTGCATTACACACACGGATAAGAATATGTTATGTGGCCTGTCATGTGACCTATGAACCACATGTGAAGTTCATGAACTAAGCATTCCTTTCTCCAGTCAATCTGCTTTTGCAAGCAGAGACGACACACAGATGAAGCCTGTGTAAGCAGATTATTGAGGTTAAAAGGAACAAATGCTGATACGGCAATGATGACGTCGTCACTTGGCAGGAGATTGCTCTCAGCCAGCTAAGAGTACGTTACTTGCTGTAAGAGATACGACTTTAGGATAAATTTTTTGTTTTTTAATACTCGACCCACATGAAAGAAGAATGCTGAAAAAAAACAGTACCAAAATTGAACAATATATTAGTTTCATGTTGGAAACTGCATAATTGTAATTATGTTAAATTAAATATTCCTTATTCAAACTATATGAAAAAGGTTTCATACAAATTCTATATATATTATTAGCCCTGTATAAGATTCATATAGGATTATTTCATAGATAACATTTTCACTTCTAGATTTCCTGACTTTAAAATCTCTTTTATTTTATTTTATTTATTTATTTATTATTAGTTTATTTATTTATTTATTTATTTAATTTTTTTTTTTTCATTGACTACGAATATAAATCACCGGGGACAGACAATATGTCAGTAGATTTTGGATATGTGTTTTGAACTTTAAGCTTATTTGTCATTACTAAAGCGTTAAGTTAGAGTTCAAATCTTTACGCATATATATTTGGATATTTAATAACCTATGGTTACGTTTTGCTTATTGATTTTATCGTGATTCCTTTTTTATTATAAATTGTAACCCTTCCGACTTCTTACGGAGTGTATTATATTGACTCCACTTGTATCCATATTTATCTTATTTTTTTATATTTATTTATTTATATATATTTTTTATATATATTTGATAAATTAATGGTTGGCTTGAATATGTGGAAAAGTGTTCTAGCGGCGTACCGTATAAGGCTACTTGCGGCATCAACTCTATAGATACAAGATATAAATGATATAGGTATTTAAAACCGCGAGAACCGCTATAATCCGGTCGGATCCAATATCACGAGTTGTAACTCGTAAGACATTGGACACTTCCTATTTAATTATCCGTTATTCTACCAAACCGATTGACTCTGGGTGATCAAATATATTATTGTTTTCTTAATGGAAAGGAATTCACACCACGTGTTATGGAGATTATTATTGATTTACACCACCCGAGTCAGATCATCATGTGTTGAATTCCATGTTTACTGATTTAGCACTCATAAATATTCCTAACGCACTCAATTGCGGTGTTTGTTTTTAGTGCTATTAATTCTATATAACGTGTCAAGGAACTATTAACACTAAGAAGTGTTTATTCCCTCTGTCAGACTCGTAATTCTGTTAATAATTCTACGTATATTCTTTCAAGGATTGATTTGGCACAGGATAGGCCCTTAACTGACAGGTGTCTTAGTGTATCCCTTGTTTTCATGACACATGTTATAATTAGTTATGTGGCTTTTTATATCTGTAAGCATTGTAGGCCAAGTGTAAAAATAGTGATTTGGCCTTTCTGTGACATACTATGGAACCCTGGATGACGGAATGCAACCAGTTTATGACGATTGGTATGAAAGAGATTATTATTACTACCTGGTCGTTAGTCATCTGCTGTGTTCTTCGGGTTTTCCTCATCACGGACCTACATATAATACTACATTTGATTACATTATTCTGATACACATACCTTAAGTATACTTTTGCTTTAGGGTTTCTGCTCGAAGTGTGTATTGTTTTTGCTTAGCCGCTGACCCTGTTTCCGTTTCGAAGTGTTTATTGTTTGGTGTTTTTATTGCTGCTGACTCTGTTTCCGTTCGAAGTGTTTATTGTTTGGGTTATGTCTGTTTGACGCTTGCTTTGTTCAGTTTGTAACAGTTCTGCGCTCCGACCCAGATATTCAATGCTCGCGATCTCTTGGGTTAAGGAATTTTCTTGTTTAGATACGGTTTTAACAATAGGCACGGATATTTTCTATATTTTTTTAGTCCAATTAATGGTTCCTTGCTGTATGGTGCGGGATTGCGGGATAATGCGTCAGCTATGATATTTGCTTTCCCAGGTAGATATCTTATCTTGGCTCCAAAGACCTGAATGATCATTTGTCACCGAGTTCCTTTTGGACTGTGATTAAAGCCTTTGAAAAACTCGGTAAAGGACTCATGTCAGTAAGGACTTTATCAGGATAGCCATAGATTATGAACTTAAAATGTACTAGTGTTAAAGATACCTAGCCCTTCCTTGCCTATTACTGCATATTTACTTTCAGAGGGCTTTAGTTTACGTGAATAAAAAGCTATAGGGAAGAACTGTTTATCATATTACTGAAGTAGTATCCTACTTGGGTTTTTTTTTTTTCTTGAGTCTGAGGCGTCTGTTGCAATAAAAAAAAATTCCTTATTTAAATCATGGATTTTTAAGTTAGGTAAGCTGCATTATTCCGCTTTAAGATATCGAACGCCTGTTGATGCTTTTTAGACCATAATCAATCTACGCTCTTCTTCGTAAGATCTGTTAAAGGAGCTGTTCATGATTGAAGAGTACATATTTGCATACGATTGTAATACCCACTACAGCGCAAAAGTGCTGTATCCCCCTTTTACGTTAATAAGTACCGGAAAGTTATGAATAGCCGACACCTTACATGGACTACTTTTAAGACCTTGACCAGACACATAAAAACCTAGATAAACATGTTCGGTTTTTAAAAAACACTCACATTTAGATATTTTACTCTGAGATTATTTGTCTTTGTCTCTGTAGCACTAAGCTCTACTTTATGTGAATGTACTTCTAAGGTATTAGAAAAGATTACAAGATCATCCATATAGGCATGTAGGTTATCCCCTAAAAGTCTCCAAACACTATATTGTAATTGGGGTGCAACGTAAGCCCGGAGGCATACGTAAAAATTGATAATGTCCCCTGAGTGTGCTGAAAAACGGTGTATGAGGTACAATCACTTAGGTAATGGTATCTGGTAAAAGCATTTTAAGTAAGTCCAAGTTGGTGAAAAAAAATTATTTCAACCTAACAGAGATAAGATGTCGTCGGTACATCGCACTGGAAACTATCGGAAGTCGTTTCCTTGTTTAAGCGACAGTAATCTGCGCAGATACGCCAAGTCCGATCTTTTATGGCATGACGTTTGAGGGAAAAATTATATGGGCTTATTTGATTTCCTAATGGCTCCTATTACTAACATTTTTCAACTTCGTCATTTATCTCTATTTTGAAATTTCATTGGGGGGGTTCTACACGAAGGTACGTATATAGCTTTATGTTTGTCCTTAGACCGTATTTTTGTGTTAAATTACATCCGTTTTTCCCAGAGATCACTCGCCAGTGGAGAAACTTCCTGGTATTCAGTAAAAGATAAAAAAAATTTCTGCTGAATCACCTCTGCTTGAATGACTTTACGGATATTACTTTAGATAGATTATCAGAGAGATTCATCCACGACTGGTTGGGCGTGATTAAAAATTAGCAACAATAAAAAATGCGATATTTATAACTTCTGTATCCACGATATGTATACTTTTAGGGCTTTTGTTCGCGGAAATCGTTATATTTCAGATGTCGGGAAGGATTAAAATTTCATTTCCCAGCAAAAGTTTCTTTTTACACGCACTAAGGCATTCGAGGGTGCATGCTTCTCGAGATTTTGCGTGCAAAGTACGACTGTGGTTGTGGGAGAATTCTGTTGGGTCATTTGAACAATGTTACGATTTATGAGACAAATGTATTTGTTCTTTATATATAAGTTATTATTTGATTAACTGTCTCATTTTTGTTCAAACGGATTTAATATGTTTGAAGGTTTATAGGATTTCCTTTGATAAACACGCCTTATTTTGCAGGATGTAAGATAATATTTTGTATACCCCTAGATGAATCTTACAATTACACTAGATACAGATCAATGTTTTTTATAACTATAGAGGTATCTGTAACGCTCGCTTATCCGGACTTCTCATTAGGGAAGTTCGAACAACAGACGGTGAGTCCGTAAATTACTGGTAATTAATTGTACTAAAGGAATAAATAAGATATTCTAATTTTTACGGCGCGTACAGTCGGGCTTAATCCACCACTACTCATAATAACTTATGTATTAAAAAAAACGAAAACCTGCTCTGATTACTTTATACGGTCGTGTGTTTCATAGGAAAAATCCTTTTTTAATTCAAAAAGATATCGGTATGTATGAACAACATCCGCTTTTCCCCACTCTGCTAGAGTCGCTTATTGTGTGGAATTTGCTTTGCTTTGAAAACTCGGCAGATTTAACTGACCTTGACCGCTTGACTAGGTGACACAGTCACCGAGTTTGCTTGTTTGATTCTGAACGGGCTACTGTTTCTATTTCTTTTTGTAATATTAGGATCCTTCTCTTATTACCATCGGCAACGTATTGTGTGTTTTTAGCATTATGTTGCTGGTTACGTATAAAGCAATGAATGACGAACTATTAGGAACTGAGCGATTACTAATAAGACAAGTTATCACTACTGCTTCAATATTAACTGTTTGTACTTCATTCTTTGCTAAAATTTGAAATAGTGAGGGATCCTGGTCGGCGCATTTAGCCTGATGAAAGTTTTTTACAGACATGTTATTCCTTGCAATCCAGCCATATTTTAAAAGTTAAGTTGAGTCATTGAGGTTCGATATTTTATATAACTCAAAAAACTCAAGGCTAAAACTGCGATCGGGACTTTGCAAAGGAGCATTTATTGTCATGACCCGAAATAGTGTTACCTCTAATTTATATAGTTTGTACGGGTGTTCCACTTGTTTTTGTGTGTTTTCTAATCACTACGGTGCTTAACGACCCTATCCATGCATCTGTATAAATACAGACGTCCACTGCGTAAACGCATATTCACTGTTTAATATGATTTGTTACGTAAGGGATTAATAATCACCCAAAATGATAAAATTAACATAGTATATGATTATGATATTTCAGTAGAACTTCTGGAAACAGACACTCAAAGATAAAAACTCGCAGTAGCGAAATCTCAATGATGTAGATAATTTCTGTAAAAAAAAAGTAAGATTAAGAATGTCTCGTAACTTCAGCCACAGGAATAACGAAATTCGACCTGTAAAGGAAACACTCAAAGTTACTCCAAATGAATAAAAAATTGTACTTAGCTTGCTTTTGTGGGAAGTCACGGTGTTCCGATAACGACACACTGCCTGGTCCTCCTTCTCTATTTAGCGGATGACCTGGTTTGGCTTCAGTTTCCCCCAGTGCGCGTTGTTTCGATGATTCGAGCCCTTGAAAATCCGATGCTGCAGACGCGTTCGGTTTGTTTCTTGCAGTGCCGGAAACGCTCACTAACGATGTTTTCTTGAATGATTCTAATGAGAGACGAAGCTTGCGTTGCCGTAGGAAAAGGACACGTAGGTTTTGTTTCTTGAAGTTATTCACTAACGATGATACTAAGTTGCTTGACGAATCTTGTTGTTTTCTGAAGTCGCCTCACTAATGATGATACTAGGTTGCTTGAAGAATCTGCTGCTTTCGTCGTCGTTGACTTCATGATTTATTATTCTGTTTTTTTTCTTCGTAGGACGTTGTAGAGTTCTTCTGGTCCGCTGGCCACCAATATTAGGGCTTGTGCCTTGTATGATAAGGCGCCTATGATGTAATGTTAGACTAGCGATAATCTATACGCTAAGTCGGTTGGTATTGCACTTCCATCTTCAATGGAGTGTCTGGGGTTTTGTAGATCACTTACGAAGTCGTATTATCTTTACGACGATGTGTTAAACTCATGGTTCGGTGAGGTTTCTTGTAGGAAAAAACACTAAGTATAAAAAATTATATATTCTTCTGAAGTTTTACATGGTGAAGATCAGATATGATTGTACAAGTCTTCTAATAACGATAGCTTGATCGCTTCTGCCAATGATGATGGCTAATCCTATTCCTCTACATGATAAAGCTTAGGTAAAGAGGTTACAGGTCTTCTAATGTCGATAGCTAACTCTGTTCTGCCTGTCTACCATCTCTGTTACAAGTTATGAAGGAACAGACAGTAGTTCGAACATATGAACATACAATCAGATGACATAGTTACATACGAACACACAATCGAATGAGACGCTACAGATCACGTAGGCGGTAGTTGTCTCAAGCAGGAGCTTGGACTAATGTTTATAAACAATTGAATGACTACAGGTGACGACATGTTATCTTAGCCTACTTTTATTGTATACGTCATCTTTAGCGTCTCTAGTCTGATCACATTCCTGCAAGCAATCTGGTTGACCTCTTTAGTTTTAGACTTTTATATATATGGACTAACATTCCATATTTTTATTATGTAAACACTTACACTATAAGTTACCCAACGTACAGCTCAAGAAACTACAGAAAATGATGAACAGAGTTGCTAGACTCATAAAAGGTGTTGCTCCACGGGACAGGATTACTCCTGTCTTCATCGATTTGCACTTGCTCCAGGTGAAAGCCCGAGTACCTTCTAAGTTGTGTTTTGACCAATCAAGTTGTGAAGCCCGGCTGCTCTCCCCGGTATTTGAGGGACCTACTACAGTTTAGACAACAATAAATCGACCTGGTACGAGACTGGTTACAGGTGGTTTCAAGTTGGTAGATGAGCCGTGGTTTTCCTCGGTCTTTGGCTCCAAGGCCTTTGAATATATTGTCTGCAGCTCCTAGATCCTTCAACAATCGGTAGATCTAGGGTACTTATCCACGGCGGCCTAGACTATGGCAGTTGCGGGTTTTCTATGCAGTTTTACCTACTGAACAAGAATTTTAAGTAATATTTATTCGGACGACTGTAATTAACCCCCAGGGACCAGTACTAAACACGACGAAATACATTCTGTAGAAATACCCAACAATCTTCCTTTGGAACTGAGGAGGGTTGAGAATTTGAAGTCTTTCAAAAAGATACTTAAGACCTTTTTGTTTAATGGACGCTATGATATGGAAGCTCAAACTGTGAAGGTGGAATTTGCAGTGAGATTTAATATTATTAAGGATTTACCATTAGTTTTTGGGGATCCGACTGTAATTAACCCCCAGGGGCTAGTACTAAACACGGCAAAATGCCTTTGACGCCCCAGTTCCTAGTGGCTGTCGTAGTCGTGGGAGCATTCCTTGCAGTCTGTGCGAAGTTATTGCCTAGAATTACCACGATGAATAGTCAACTGTTCATTTGATACAAACGGGTGTCCTGCGAGTGCTATTGAAGTGGTGCGGGACCTGGATAGGCCGTCAGTAAAAAAACAAGTAAGATGTCAAGCAAAGACCAGAGAAGAAACCATTACAATTGAAGCCAACTTCAAGGGAAACATACTGTCCTGTGTTTACCTTGGTTCCTTGAAACCTTCTGAACAGAATAAGGCTACGTACCAGAACCTTTGAGATGTTTTAAGTGTCAGAAGTTGATATCATAGACATGAGTGCACGTCCCACCATGTATGTGGGATATGTAGCCCGAGACACGACATTGAAGTGCCTAACGAAGTTTTAAGGCAAACGGCCACACCTTACCTCGATGCCCTAACTGCAAGCAGCAGCAGCAGCACCATGCATGGTTCAAAGGACGTCCCGCCAGATTGGAGAGAACTTGGAGGATGAGAGGCATCTCTCCTCCACCAGCGAGATCTCAAGAACGTCAGCCATTGCCTCCTAAGAGACCTCTAACCAGTCTGCGATTCGACCCAAGAACGAACCAGGTTACCTTCCTCCTGCACCACTATGCAGGGCCTCAACCTCCTTGTTCCTATTCCTCTTTCACCCCTCAGCCCGTTCCCAAGCCTCCCCCTTCTCCTTGCCCCAGTACTCCCACTCCCGTATCTCCTTCAACCCCTAAGACCATTCCAAAACCTGCACCGCCCGTAGTTCCTGTCTTGTGTTTCGAGGCAGGAACTCAGACTGAGGCATCGCCATTCCAGCGTATGGCCACAGAAATGCAGGCTAAGGAAGATCGCCTGTTTCGTGTTTCAGTCGACGTGACTCCATGACTGAGCAACTTCTCAGTGGAGATGACGACCAATGTGGTTCTCACCTCCCTCGTTGGAAGAGCGGTTTTCGTACTCGCCTACCAATCTGGTGGTCCGAAGTTCGATTCTCCACTCGGCCAAACCGGAATCAGAGGAATTTATTTCTGGTGATTAGAAATTTATTTCTCGATATGATGTGGTTCGGATCCCACAATAAACTGTAGGTCCCGTTGCTACGAAACCAATTGGTTCATAGTCACGTAAAGAAAATCTAATCCTTCGTACTCAGCCATAGGAGAGCTGTTAATTATCTCAGTGGTCTAGTAAGACTAGGATATACTGAACTTTTATCATCTTCGAGGGGCTTAATGGAGAATACGTGATACAGCCGACTACTAGAACCTGTGAAAAGACCTCTACCGTAATGCCATCAAATACGAAATTGACCTCCATCCTAACTACCTCTTCGGAAAGGAGTATCAGTTTTATCGCTCTGAATAGGTACACACCAACCGTGCATCTGATGTCTAGGTCAGTCCCTTACGACGCTCCTGATTGGCTGTTGATAAGCCAATCACAGGGCTGGAAACTCTTAGTCTCTCTCAAGAGTTCACATAGGCAGGATGTATGTTCCACCTCCCCTGAAAGATGCATCCCTCAGGAGAGGTGGAACATAGATCCTACCCATGTGAACTCTCGAGAGTCTGAGAGTTTCCAGCCCTGTGAGTGGCTTATCAACAGCCAATCAGGAGCGTCTTAAGGGACTGGCCGAGACATCAGAAGCACAGCTGATGTGAATCTATTATAGTCGTCGACTATTTCGTTGGCAAATATCTTCTTTTTCTTCTACTTAAAACCTTCTCGTCTTCGTTCTTCAGCCGCCTCACTTCTAACAACTGAATATCTTCAACTGTCCCTCTAACTTCCACTTGAGCTGTTACCATTTCTTCTTCAAACTCAAGCTCAAAAATTCTTCGTTTTTCTCCATCGATCCCTACCATCAGTCATGCATACCAAGAGACAGAAGGATCTTGTTCCAGAAAATCAGAAAGTGGAAAAAAGGTCTTGCCAAAGAAAAAAATGCATGGAAAGTGATCGAATAAAAAGTAAGATAGAAAATGCAGAACAAAAGATTATACAATCAAAAGAAAATAAAAAACGGGACTTGGAAGAAAAAACCCTGGTAAATATCAAGCAAAACCCCAAACTATTGTACTCGTATGCAAAAAAGATGAATAAAAGAAGAATAGAAATAGGCCCTCTAAGAATTGAAGGGAGATTAACAAATGAAATATGCAACACATTGGCAGAATGATATTAGAGAGAATTCACCCCCAGAATTGATAATGAAGATAATGATATAGAAGTAAGGGATGAAAATAGTGAATATTTAGCAGACATAGATATTAATGAAGCTGATATTGTGCAGGCTATTAATGAAATTAAAAATGGAGCTGCAGCAGGGCCTGATGGTGTCCCTGCTATTTTGTTAAAGAAAGTAGTTCATTCTATCGCAAAGCCACTTGCAATATTATTAAGACAAAGTGTAGATACTGGCAAGATTTATGATGAGCACAAATTAGCATATATTACCCCTACTTTCAAAAGTGGATCAAGACTAGAGGCAAGTAATTATAGGCCTGTGAGTCTAACATCACATATTATGAAAGTGTATGAAAGGGTAATGAAGAAAAATATTATGAAACATTTAATAAAAAATAATCTGTTTAATATAGGACAACATGGTTTCGTACCCGGAAAAAGTACACAAACCCAACTGTTAGTCCATCGTGAGAACATATACAAAAATATGAAAAGCGGAAATGAAACAGATGTGGTTTATCTAAACTTTGCAAAAGCTTTTGACAAGGTAGATCATAATATATTGGTGAAGAAAATTAGAAAACATAACAAAGTGGATAAAGTAGGAAGATGGTTAAAAGAATTTTTACACAACAGAAAACAGATAGTTATTGCAAATGATGAGAAATCGGATGAAGCTAAGGTAGTATCCGGTGTGCCACAAGGTACAGTGTTAGCTGCATTACTGTTTGTTATTATCATTGCAGACATAAACAGTAATGTTTAGGACTCGGTAGTGAGTAGTTTTGCCGATGACACAAGAATAAGTAGAGAAATTACTTGTGATGAAGATAGGAACGCGCTATAAAGAGACCTTAACAAAGTATACGATTGGGCAGAGGTAAATAGGATGGTATTTAACTCTGATAAATTTGAATCAATAAATTATGGAGACAGAGAAAGAAAGCTATATGCATATAGGGGACCTAATAATGAGACAATCACAAATAAGGAAGCAGTTAAAGACCTTGGTGTGATGATGAATAGGAACATGTTATGCAATGATCAAATAGCAATTCTATTGGCAAAAATGTAAAGCAAAAATGGGAATGTTGTTACGGCACTTCAAAACAAGAAAAGCCGAACACATGATTATGCTTTATAAAACGTATGTTCGTAGTCCACTTGAATATTACAATATGATATGGTACCCACACTATCAAAAGGATATTGCACAATAGAGAGTGTACAAAGGTCCTTTACAGCTAGAATAGAAGAAGTTAAGGATCTTGACTACTGGAAAAGACTACAATCCTTAAGATTATATAGTCTAGAAAGGAGAAGAGAACGCTACATGATAATTCAGGCATGGAAACAGATAGAAGGAATAGCCGAAAACATCATGGAGCTAAAAATATCAGAAAGAGCAAGCAGAGGTAGATTAATAGTGCCCAAAACTATACCAGGAAAAATAAGGAAAGCACACAGGACATTAATCCAATACGCACCAGCATCGATAATGCAGCGTCTATTCAATGCGTTGCCAGCTCATCTGAGGAATATATTAGGAGTGAGCGTAGATGTGTTTAAGAATAAACTCGACAAATATCTAAGCTGCATCCCAGACCATCCAAGATTGGAAGATGCAAAATATACCGGAAGATGTACTAGCAACTCTCTGATAGACATTAGAGGTGCCTCACACTGAGGGACCTGGGGCAACCCGAACAAGATGTAAGGTCTGTAAGGTAAGGTCACTGATAGACCGATGTTCCGTTTCTCTTCTTCTTTCCCACTGTCATCCCTACATTAAGGGGTCGGTTGCCTGATGTACTTTCTCGTCCACTGTCTTCTGTCAAAGGAGGCATCATCAGGCATGGTTTGTTGTTTGGCAAAGGGGGTTTTTACGACCGCATGCCCTTACTGTCATCAACAACAGTTCTTGGCGGTGGGGCTAGCCTTTTACTAAATCAGTACGACTGCAAGGCAGCTGCTGTCCTTTTAGTCGCCTTTTACGACACAGGACCTACGGTGGTAGTACTCTTACACTCCTACCACACGATCCATCGATGCTCCTTTTCTTGTCTCAAGTAAATGAAATATGGTATTTAATCTCCATAGATTTTCTTTTTTCTCCGAAGATAAACAGTTTCTTTTTCCTTACTGGTTCTCTCCGACTCGCCAGTACTCGCTACCATCGTCCTTTCTCTCCTACTGACGGGTGCCTTAGGGCTCAAAGAGGTTTGTAACTTCCCTTGTTAACTCTTCATTTCACAGATAACATTCCGCTGTTACATCCATAGATCACAATAAAGTACTCATGTTCATATCCTAAAATTCACCTGCAAATCCAAAAAGGACTTACGGGCTGCTCTATGAGCAAGAGCCCGAGCTGGCATAAAGCCAGCTTAATCTAAAACAACAACAACAATAACATGCCTTTTTAGATGAATATCTACACGAAGGGTCTATGATAATCGGCAGTCAAAACTACCACGATTTTTTGAAATATCGCCCCCAGATCTCATTTCTTTGTCTCTTTGCTTTTGTAGGATATCTGGTACGTTGCTAGTGAGAATTGTTGACCCCATTATGGCCCTCTTGCCTGCCCATTGGCACCCGCAGCATATTTTCCAGCATATTTTACATACAAGGATAGTTTCGGGTATCGTGCAGACAAGCACTTTTGACCCTTTGAATTACCATGTTAATTCCAAAAACAGCATCAGCGCCTGAATTTCTTTAATGAATAAAGCAATTATATTATAATATATATATATATATATTATATGATATATCTATATATATATTATAATATATATATATATATATGTGTGTGTGTGTGTGTGTGTGTGTGTGTGTGTGTGTGTGTATGTACTATTTATAAATGTATATAGTATATGCAGTGAAATTGCGATCCCAATAATTGAAATGAAGGAAGATACAGTAAGAAAACAACTACAGAAAGTTCATTGATTTTTTTTTTCAGTAGTCATATATAGTGTTCAACTGAAATCGAAAGTTTCCTGAAAGAATAACGCAGTTATCACCACATACAAAAATCGACAGTATGATAAGGATTCTTTTTATTTACTTAAACAAAGATATGTTGAAGAATGGAAAGAAAACAAAGTGATGTAGTTATTAAATGCAAAACACCATGTCATATATATATATTATATAATATCTGTAATATCTATATATACTATATAAATCTATATATATCTAATTATATATATATATTTATAGTAAATCATTATATACTATATATACCGATATTATATTGTAGATATACAATATTATATATATATATATAATATAGTATATTATATATATTTTAATTAAATTAACGTAGTTTTTTTGTTTTTGTTTTATTTATCAAGTTTAAATCAGCCTTGTTTACTCTTAAGTTTCTTTTGCTTAAGCAGCCAATGCTTGTTGGTTTTATGTAAGAGTTTGTGTTATTGAGCGCCTCCTCCTCCCTTGTTTATTTCTGTGAACTATCGTTCTAACGATTGTTTTGTGATTTGTTTTTGAGTTACGGTGGATGGTTCGTAGCTGTACTGTGAACGTTGATGGTCTGCCCGCGGAAGTTCGGGCTTTGGACGCTCCTTGTCAGACCATCCCCTTGAGCAGCTTTTGTGGATTATTGGAGGACGACCTTTTGGCAGTTTATTTTGGAAACGGCGCTGTTGGAATCTTTCCTCACGACCGTTCGTTGGTGCCTTAGTCACCTGCGACTCTGGTGCTGCAGATCACGGCTCTTCGTTCACTTGCGACCATAGTGTCCTCGTTTATGGGGTTCCGCAGAAGCGTAAGCTATTTGCGACTTCTCGTATTACCCCTTATTCCCGTCGGAGGAGCCCGGGAAATTGGTACCGTCGCTGGATCCCGGTACTGATTACGGATTCACCTGCCACTTCTGCCTTCGTCCTTCTGCATTTCTTCGGGGATGTGTGTGAGCGCTAGCTCGTGAGGAGAAAACGTAGGGAGGCAATCGCCAGGTAAGACAGTATAGCTGTTGTTTCCTTCGAGGAGCCTTATACCCCTGTTGTCCTGGCGATCGTGTTCATCCCTTTGGTAGCAGTTTTGTGCTCGCTATGGACTCCTAGTTCGGCCCGACATCCCTGAACTAAGGATTATTAGAACTGTCAGTGTACGTGCAGTACATATATTATATACATATACGTATACATTGTCATAGTTTTTACTTGTGTATATTATAATTTATTGTTGCCCTTATTGATTATTGGTAGATAATATTCTATATCTTTAGTTGTATGGCTAGGTAGGTAAATTTAAGGTTTTCCTTGTTTTGATATCTTCCACTTCCTTCAGCCTTTTGTTATTTAGGATAGTTTTGGCCGGCATATATTTGGATCCTCACAGATTTATGAAATATTTATTCTCTCCCTGAATTTTGGTTAGGGTTTAGATGTTTAGCTGTAGGGTGCCTTGTGGCTCGTTGAGGACCTGGTATTTAGTCCTCTTGCTTTAAGCTGTTTTGCTGTATGTATTTGACTTTAACCCGCAGGCTGAATTTAAGTTGTTTATTTCTGTTTTTTGTAATAAACTACTGTTAAGTTTTTCTGGAGTGTTTTGTGCCTGCTTTCCTTGAACATGGTTGCATTTACTGTCTACGATCCTAGCAAAATAAAGTACTTAAGACCTGTACTAGAACCCAGAGGTTTGTAACAATTTGGCGACCGTGACAGGATCGTACACAGGTGTACTCTGTGTTTTTTGGTTTGCGGCACAGCACTTTGGGGATTTGGCAGTATTTGTTTTGAGTAGGTGTTACCTTCCCCCCTCTTTTTTGTTTTGGTTGATGATCATGGAGGAGTTTATTTTTGACCCCGCTGAATTTTTAGGGTCAGCAGACTGCTTAAAACACTTATCTATTCTGAACAAAGAATATCTGGTAAGTTGTGCTCGTTGGCTGGGAATACCATTTAAGGCAGCTGAGACAAAGGCATGTTTATTAGAGGCCGTAAAAAACAAGGTAGCTCAGGGCCTAGCTGAGGGTGAGCATTTAGTTGAGGAATTTGATAGTGTTGCTAGTAGTGATGAAGAGCAAGAAGGTAGTGTGAGTGTAAATCCTGGTTTTTCATTATTTGAGGATCCCCCTAGGACTGGTACCCTTTTTGAAGGACACGCTAATTTTCCTTCAAAACCAGAAGTATCATTGAATCCATTTTGCCAGGAGAATTCTGTCCATGTTGAGGTAGCGCCGGTACAGCCTGTAAAATCCCAGGAGAACAGTGAATATGATGTTATATGCAAAAGAATTGAGTTGATGAAACTTGAGTTTGAGGAGAAAGAGAGGGCGAGGAAGCATGAGTTGGCTATGGCTAAAATCAATTTGGAAATGGCTAGGTTAAGAGGTTCCCCAAATCACTTTAGTACTCCCACCACTGGGTCCTCTCAGGATAAATTTAACATAGGGGCGCGTTGAAATTGGTCCCAGTATTTGACGAGCGAAACGTCCCAGAATTTTTTTAAGGCGTTTGAGCGTGTGGCTATCCGGTTGTCTTGGCCCTCAGAGATGTGGACAGTCTTGATTCAATGCAGGCTGGTGGGCAAGGCAATTCGGGTATACAATGCTTTAGATGAAGGTGTAGCTAGGGACTATAATAAGGTTAAGGCAATAGTTCTTAAGGCTTACGACTTGGTTCCGGAGGCCTATCGTCTAAAGTTCCGTAATTTTACTAAACCTGTCTCTCTCTCATTTTGTGGAATTTGCTCGTCTCAAGGAGGAGCAGTTTGACGACTGGCTTAAGAGTCGCCAAGTAGTCTCCTTCTCCTCCTTGAGAGAGCTTATGTTACTAGAAGAGTTTAAAAAGGCTTGTAGCAAGGAATTAAGAATTTATCTTGAAGAGGTTAAAGCAGTCAGTTTGAGTAAGGCTGCCCAGATAGCGGATGAATTTGTGTTGACTCATCGGGCTGGGTCAGGTAATCTTGGATCTGTAGTTAATTTTCAGCCTGGTAAGACAAATAATTATCAAAAGAAATTAGGTTGTCCGGGAGATAATCGTGTCCAAGGGAATCTGCACAAGAATAGGACTGGAGATGCTCAGGGAGAGGGCTCAAGTGATCTTACACTAGAGTCTTCTCCAAAAGTAATAGTTTAACTTCCTGGTAAGGTAATAGAGTAAGAAGGGCCTGCTTCTGGTGCAATGAACCAGGACATTTCAAGCACAGTGTAACGCCAGAAGGAGGTACCTCCAAAGAAACCATAATAATCCGGTAGCTCTAATATCAAATAACCCTATGTCAATAAGTCTCAGGTTGAGAATCCACCAGTGTTGATGGCTAATGATGGTTGTAGCAAGGGGGAAAATGTTGGTTCTTTATCTAGTAGGGATTTATGACTTTATGATAAATATATTTGGCTTGGCAAATTGATTACCGAATCGAAAACCCTAAAGGTGAAGTTTTTGCGGGATACTGGGGCTGCTCGGTCTCTGGTATTGAAGGAATCATTGAAAGGCCTAGTTAATAATTCAGGTGATTTTGTGGTTTTGGGAGGTTTCCCGAACACGATGGTATCGGCACCTTTAGTTGAGGTGGAATTGTCCTTCCCTGGTTATAATAGGAAGACAGAATTAGCTGTTGTAGAAAGCCTACCAATCCCAGGCATAGATGGTATAACTGGGGTAATGACATGTTGGATGACAAGGGAAGTAATTTGGTTCAATTTTGTCTTTGAAGGCTTGTACCAGTGGCTGTAACGACCACGAGCTGCTGCAAAGGCAGCAGATTTGTTAAATGATGATGATGATGATGATTTACATTTAAGTAGTTTAGCTGTAGAAGTAGAAAGGCCCGGGTCTGTAGTTAGTAGTAGTGATAAGCTTTTTGGTAAGTTATTAAAACCTGATTGGGATCGTTCAAAGTTTATTGAAGCTCAGAAGGAAGAGTTCAATTTTGAACTGGGTGATACGAGTGATTTGACTAGACCACGATTTTGTGTTATAAAAGGTGTGTTATATAGAGTTAGTCGCCCTTCCTCTCATGCCCTTGATATAACTTCTCGAAACGAGCAGATAGTGGTCCCTACTCAGTTCAGAGATTCAGTTTTGAAATTGGCACATGAAGACTCTTTTTCTGGCCACTTTGGTGTGTGTAAAACTTTTAGTAGGTTAGCTAAATATTTTTGGTGGCCAGGCTTAAAGTCTTCAGTAAAATGGTTTGTGAATAGTTGTGAAGCATGTCAGGTGATGGGAAAACCCAATCAACCAATTCCAAAAGCCCCTTTAAATCCGATTCCAGCAATTAGAGAACCTTTTGTGGAGTTGGTGATTGATGTGGTTGGGCCTTTACCTAGGACTAAGTCAGGGTTTACCCATCTCCTGACAGTTATGGACAGCATCTAGGTTTCCTGATGCATTCCCTATGAGGAGGATTACTTGCTCGTGCGGTGTTTGAGAAACTCATAGAGTTTTTTCTCTAGATATGGTTTGCCTCGTACTATTCAGTCTGATTGTGGAACTAATTTCACAAGTAGGGTATTTCGGGGTAAGTGTGCTGAACTGGCCATTCAGCACATTACCAGCGTACCCTATCATCCAGAGAGTCAGGGTGTGGTGGAAAGATTTCACCAGACCCTTAAATGTGTATTAAAGAAATATTGTTATGAGCAAGGAGAGGATTGGGATAAAGGGCTTCCCTTTGCTCTCTTTGCCATACGGAATCACCCTAACTCGTCCACAGGTGTCGCTCCCTTCGAGTTGGTATTTGGTCACAAGGTACGTGGTCCTCTGGAGATAGTCCATGAGGTGATTGAGTCTGGACAAAGAGGAGAGATGAATGTGGGTGAGTTTGTGGAAACCTTAAGGAGAAAGCTATCTATGGCTTGGAAGTTTGCACGAGAGAATTTGGCTTCTTCCCAAGCTGCCATGAAAATGAATTTTGACAAAAAGACAAAGGTACGTTCGTTTGTGCCTGGGGAATTGGTTTTGGTATTAAGTACAGACTCGGACAACTTTCTTGAGCCAAGGTATAAGGGACCTTGGAAGGTTTTGAGAAAGCTGTCTGAGGTAAACTATGAGGTTGAAGCCCCCGGGACCAAACGAAAGTGCCGGGTATTTCATATAAATAGATTGAAGTCTTATACTTCCTGTGGTAAGGACCCTTTGGCTATTGTTTATGAACCAGTATCTGTGGTAGTGGTAGAGCCTCCTACGGATGATTTTGTAAATTTGGTTGGTCAGGTGTCTTCCGATGCTCTATTTGACAATGTTCAGAACTTAGAAATTTTAAAGGAGGGATTAGAGCATCTGGAGACTAATCAGAGAAGTGATGTTATGGAATTAATCCTTGCCTTCCCAGAGTTATTTCAGAATGCGCCAGGACGAACGAGCTTGCTCCAGCATGATGTCGATGTGGGCAGTGCTTCCCCGGTAAATGCAGTCTCCTTATCTATTAAATCCAATGAAGAGGGACATTGTTGATAAGGAAATTAAGTATATGCTGGAGCACGACCTCATTCAACCTTCGGTGAGTCCATGGAGTTCTCCAATAGTCCTCGTAAAAAAACCTGACGGAAAGTTCCGAATGTGCGTCGACTATCGTAAGGTAAATACTCACACTAAAAATGACTCCTTCCCTTTACCTCGTATAGATGATTGTCTCGATCAGATAGGGTCCTCCAAGTTTATAACAAGTTGGATTTGTTGAAAGGGTATTGGCAGGTTCCCCTGTCTGATCGAGCCCGTGAAATTTCTGCCTTTGTAACTCCCTTTGGGCTTTACGAGTGTAAAGTGATGCCCTTTGGGATGAAAAATGCAGCTTGCACCTTCCAGCGACTACTGAATAGGGTCATTTGTGGCTTGGAAGGGGTTGAAATATATATAATATGATTTGGTGGATCACAGCAACGACTGGCGGACGCATATGGTAAGGTTAAAAAAGGTGTTTGAAGCCCTGAGAGCTGCCGGTCTTGTTGTGAACCTTGGTAAATGTGAGTTTGGTAAGGCCAGAGTATGCTATTTGGGCCATGAAGTGGGTTTGGGTTCAGTAGCCCCCAAACAAGCTAATATAGAGGCCATTGTAAATTTGAAGAGGCCGTGCAATGTCAGAGAGGTCCGGAGAGTCCTGGGTATGTTGGGGTATTATCGTAGGTTTGTCCGGAACTTCTCAGACATTGCTCAGCCGCTTACTAAACTATTGGAAAAAGGTTGCAAATTTGAGTGGTCACCTCAGTGTGAAGAGTCTTTCATAAAGCTTAGGTTGATGTTGGTGTCCAATCCTATTCTAATGTCTCCTAATTTTCAGAAACCATTTATTATTGCTGTTGACGCTAGTGACGTTGGAATTGGAGGAGTCCTCTTTCAGAGAGATGAGGCTGGAGAAGTTCGTCCCATATCTTATTTTAGTAAGAAACTTTTAGCGGCCGAGAGAAAATACTCTACTATCGAAAAGGAGGCCTTGGCCCTGGTTCGTACGTTACTCCACTTTAAGCCCTATGTAACAAATTTTTCTTATCCCATAGAGATTTGGACCGACCATAATCCCCTCGTCTTCATCGAACGGAATGAAAAGGGTTCTAATCAGAGGATTTTGCGTTGGGCCTGCAGTTACAGGAGTTCACGCTGGGTGATAAAGCAATTAAATTAAGGAAAGGTTCTGGATAACCGTATTCCTGATGCTCTCTCTCGGATGTAGTTCGTGAGTTTTTCCTCAGCTCCCTCGCCCTTCTCGTTTTGTTTTTTTTTCCTCGGGTTGTATAAAAAACTTTTGGTAAGTGTGTGTGCAAGAGGTTGTGTGTATGAGTATTCAGCTTTAGCTTAGTTTTGTTATAACCTGAACTTCTTTAGGATTTTGGGTAGTTAGTATTTCTTAGCCTTGGAAGACTCTCCCTCCCAGTTAGATGATAGGAGGGTTTCTAGCTGTATGCTTATGGAACTGTGGGGACAGTCTAATCTGAGGTTCCCTGTTGCCTATTTTGGTAAGTTTACTTTGTGACTATGATTTTTGTTGTTGTTGTTATTCTGTATATTATTATTTTGCTGAGTATCTATTTCCAGAGATTTGGAATAGTTACTTTGTCCTTTCTTTTTGTACATGTGTATTGATTACTTTGAATGTTTTTAAGTTAATTCATTTTCAGCATTTTTGCTTAGGTTTAAAAAAAAATGTATTCTATGTGAATATTTTTTTTTGTTTTGGGGGAGGAAGGTATTAAATTAACGTAGTTTTTTGTTTTTATTTATCAAGTTTAAATCAGCCTTGTTTACTTTTAAGTTTCTTTTGCTTAAGCAGCCAAATGCTTGTTAGTTTATGTAAGAGTTTGTGTTATTGAGCGCCTCCTCCTCCCTTGTTTATTTCTGTGAACTATCGTTCTAACGATTGTTTTGTGATTTGTTTTTGAGTTACGGTGGATGGTTCGTAGCTGTACTGTGAACGTTGATGGTCTGCCCGCGGAAGTTCGGGCTTTGGAACGCTCCTTGTCAGACCATCCCCTTGAGCAGCTTTTGTGGATTATTGGAGGACGACCTTTTGGCAGTTTATTTTGGAAACGGCGCTGTTGGAATCTTTCCTCACGACCGTTCGTTGGTGCCTTAGTCACCTGCGACTCTGGTGCTGCAGATCACGGCTCTTCGTTCACTTGCGACCATAGTGTCCGCTTTACGGGTTTACCGCAGAAGCGTAAGCTATTTGCGACTTCTCGTATTACCCCTTATTCCGTCGGAGAGCCCACGGGAAATTGGTACCGTCGCTGGATCCCGGTACTGATTACGGATTCACCTGCCACTTCTGCCTTCGTCCTTCTGCATTTCTTCGGGGATGTGTGTGAGCGCTAGCTCGTGAGGAGAAATGTAGGGAGGCAATCGCCAGGTAAGACAGTATAGCTGTTGTTTCCTTCGAGGAGCCTTATACCCCTGTTGTCCTGGCGATCGTGTTCATCCCTTTGGTAGCAGTTTTGTGCTCGCTATGGACTCCTAGTTCGGCCCGACATCCCTGACGTAAGGATTATTAGAACTGTCAGTGTACGTGCAGTACATATATTATATACATATACGTATACATTGTCATAGTTTTTACTTGTGTATATTATAAGTTTATTGTTGCCCTTATTGATTATTGGTAGATAATATTCTATATCTTTAGTTGTATGGCTAGGTAGGTAAATTTAAGGTTTTCCTTGTTTTGATATCTTCCACTTCCTTCAGCCTTTTGTTATTTAGGATAGTTTTGGCCGGCATATATTTGGATCCTCACAGATTTATGAAATATTTATTCTCCTCTGAATTTTGGTTAGGGTTTAGATGTTTAGCTGTAGGGTGCCTTGTGGCTCGTTGAGGACCTGGTATTTAGTCCTCTTGCTTTAAGCTGTTTTGCTGTATGTATTTGACTTTAACCCGCAAGGCTGATTTAAGTTGTTTATTTCTGTTTTGTAATAAATACTGTTAAGTTTTTCTGGAGTGTTTTTGTGCCTGCTTTCCTTGAACATGGGTTGCATTTACTGTCTACGATCCTAGCAAAATAAAGTACTTAAGAACCTGTACTAGAACCCCAGAGGTTTGTAACATATATATATATATATATATAGTATATATATATATAATATATAATATATATATATCTATATATATATATATATATATAATATTATTATATCAGTTCTCTTTATAATTCTTTAATTCATCACCGCTGTTTCCCTTATTACGTATTGTGTTTTTGATATCGACGCTCATTTCCTGATAACTTGCTTGATTGCATTTTGAATGAAAATTGATTCGTGATTCTTCCGGATTCCTTTTTAAAAGACGGAGCTTTCATCTTGCTTCCATCTTGGAGGTCATTACGGTAATCATCTTTTTTGTTGCTGCTCCAGAGGAGAACTTCCGAGAAGTTGGGCGTCCATCGCTCCCCTCATTAGAATTTGCATACATCAGACGCCATCGGCTGAACCACGCAAGGAGAGAGAGAGAGAGAGAGAGAGAGAGAGACGAGAGAGAGAGAGAGAGAGAGAGAGAGAAGAAGGACAGTCGTGACATTCAAAGACAGCCTCTGTTTATGTCTCCCCTGTAGTGTGTGTGTCTCTCTCTCTCCCTCAGGCAGACTTCAAAGTCGAACCGTCAACAAGAGACATTCGAAAAAACCACCGATTGATGTTTTTTTTTTCTCTCTCTCATTTTCGTTCTTTTTTAAATTTTCATTTTATTTTCATCCCCTTCCTTGCAACCGCAGTCTTTGAAGTTCATTATTCTTTCATCAGAGAAAGGAGGGAGGCCAAAACTGGATGGCAAAAAGGAAGAAAGGAAGAAAGAAAGAAAAATACGGCAAAAGGAAAAAGAAGAAGACGAAGTGGATTGTGCACGAGGGAGACATGAAGAATCATCATGAAATTATCACATCACAATGACGCTGTTGATACTAACTCATAATGAGGGTGACGACAATAATTCTTATGATAAAGTTGAATAGTGTAGTATAGAAATCTGTAGGCTAATCATAACGATAGTGATATCCAAAATGTTAAAAGTAATAATGATGCAGATTATATAAATGCTGGTGTGGTTAAGACTCGGAGGAAGAAAAGGAAAGTATATGAACTCTATTCACAATCATTTTCACATTGTGTTTCGATTCCGGCCGATCGAAACTTGTGGAGGAAGTGGTCTGCATGGAATGTTTTCCTTAGAAAGGCTCCTCTCTTTCAGGGAAGGCTAAAATAAATTCCCTTGAACTGGAACACTGTAGGCTACTCCCCTTTCTGAGCGAGACCACTGGGCATATGAGACTAGGAATGTCTTCTCTCTATCTTTCTCTCTCTCCCTCTCTACATACATTCATATATATATATATATATATATATATAATATATATATATATATATATATATATATATATATATAGATATATATCTTGATCAAACTGACGTAAAAAAAAAAGAACGTCGAAATCAGCACGCTTTAGATTCAAAACGCTTAAAAACTTTCAGTATCTGAGTAAACAAATATCTCTTTTAAAACGAAACTTGTGTATGCAATGAAAGTATGTTAGTCCAGGGGTCTCGAACACCAGAGAAAATAAAAATTTTACCTATTCTTGAAACTGCAAAAGAAAGCAGTGCTCGCGGGAAATGTACATGAAGATTGATATAAATATGATAATCTCTTGAATTAAACTCTGACACACGACAAAAAGAATCAAATAAAACTGCAAAAATAACGAAACAAGGGAGTTAAACCAAGGCCACCGAGGTTAAACCACGTCTTCCCTATTCTTCGTAGAAAGGCACAAGATGGTAGTTGTCTTATAACCGACAGAATTTGATCGGGTTCAGTCTTGGTTCAGGTGGCCGTGGTTCAGTAGTCTCATAATCCTAGAATTAAGGCGCAGCATGTTCTCATCCTTACTGTTCTCATCCTTACTGTTCTCATCCTTACTGTTGCAACGTACCGTGGCCACTTAAGATCAGATATTTTTCTATATTATTTATCAAATAGATTTTTACCCAAATTTAAGTGCATTGCCTTTGAAGAGTTCTTTAGCGCTGATGTCTGCGATAAGGGATCGGCGATTTTATAAAAACTCAGGAAGTCTTGAATATTCCTTTATTTATTACAATGATCTCTTTTAGTTTACGATTTTGCGGCCCCGTCAGCTAGGCTGGAAATTTCTTGAATTGACCATTCACGGCTGCAAAACGTGAATATATATCTATATATATATATATATATATATATATATATATATATATATATACAAATATATATATATACATTATCTTATACTGTTGCTTTTGCAATGCATATCATCATCTCTTTAACTGTACGAAGTGTTGCAAATTGTTTGCAATATTTTCAGATTCCTTATTTTGCTTAGAGTTAGTTTGTTCTAATAATGTATGTTCAGATTTCGCATAACATATTTCAAAAGTTAAGAATTACGTAGAATGTGAGACAAAAGAGAAAATGGCATTGTCTGTTCGAAGCAGAAAGATACCTGTCACCACTTGAGGCCACGTTGTTCCATTTTTTTTATTTCTTTTTTTTACTTTCTTAATTTATTTATTTTTTGTAAAATGGGATTGGACTCGTAACTTGTGGTTTCACACTTGTCTCTTTGTCGAGAAATCACGTGAAGGATTGCATCATCTTCCGTAAGCATAAAATTGTTCACATAGTCTGATACCTTTCATTTCATATAAGTAGTTAGAGATGTTTTTGTATTGAAAACTATCTAGTATTACTGGTAAATTAACTCTTATATCTCTCGATTTGTCAAAAGAGAATTTGTTGACTCTTAAGTAGCTTAAATCTTGAAGTGGAAAGTTTGTGACGTCACTCAAGGAAGTGACTAAACTTAATTTCATTCGAGGAGATTCTATAATCATATCATTTATTTTAAAAGCATTTTATTGTCTTAAATCATGTAATAATAAATGTTAGTTATGATTGTAATCTCACTTTCTCTCTACTTATTGCTTTGAAAGAGAATTTTTACGATATTAGCTGTCTCTCATTCCCAAAATCGTTCACCCCAACCATTTTAGGGTGAGGTCCATTGACCATTTTGCCTTACGAAGAGAGAAGTATTCTTATTCTGAGATTTGAAACGGCGAGAGATTTTTTATATCTCATTAACATAAAGATTTTTTACTTAGTGATTGGTCACTCGTAAATTATAGATTTCGTGTTTCCTAGATTTACTTAATATTGCTTAGTGCTTATTGAGGAATCTGAACAAACATTGAACAAGTGTGTAACGGCGACTTTTCTTTTTTTGAAATATGATGAATTTTTTATGGTAGAATTTTGGAGCTAGCTGCAGCAGAAACATAATTGTTATTAAGGTAATGTGTTATTACATTTAAGTTGTAACTTGAAACAGATTTGCAGTGGTTTGGTGAAACTTGTTCATTTTTACACGTTGCAAATTTTTATATATTGTGTTTATTTCTTTTGAAGTGATTATTTTGTGCATTTATCCATTTTTCTTATTGAAGTTATTTTTGGTACACTTTTCCATTTTCCTTAATAAGTTATTTTTGGTACATTTTTCCATTTTTCTTATTGAAGTTATTTTTGGTACATTTTTCCATTTTTCTTATTGAAGTTATTTTTGGTACATTTTTCCATTTTTCTTATTGAAGTTATTTTTGGTACATTTTTCCATTTTTCTTATTGAAGTTATTTTTCGTACATTTTTCCATTTTTCTTATTGAAGTTATTTTTCGTACATTTTCCCATTTTTCTTATTGAAGTTATTTTTCGTACATTTTTCCATTCTTATTGAAGTTTGTTTTTTTTAAATTCTGTGTGATTAATACTTTCTTTTTGCAATTTTGGTATTTTCCACATTTTTCTGTGTTTTCATTTACATTCACAATTTGATTAACTACATTATTTTCATTAATTAATTGTTGCATCTTTAATTGAATTTAACACTTGTGAATTAATTTCCATTTACTTAGAATTCTTTTCAAGTTTTATTGTTGTTTAGCACTTGTGAATTAATTTCCAAATTTTAGTTATTACCTAACACTTTTGAATTTCAATTGAATTAATTTTCTTGATTTTTCTTTGAAAAATTAATTTTGATTTAATTTTAAATAATTAATTCAAGAATTAATTAAACTTTGTGTTTTTTCCAAGTAACAGTAAATTTCCCTGAGATTGTGAATTTCACTTATAAATTTTGTGTTTGATAAAATTTTTGTATTTAAAATGTTTATAAGTGTATTATTACTTTTTCACCAGTATACTTGATTTTGATTAGGTAGGAATATAAAGCGGTAACTGAGCTGTTTTTCTTCAATTTAATTGAGGTGAGTTAGAACCAGGGAAGTAATTGGACTTTTAAAATCAGGGAAATACTTAAACGTTTAAAGTTGTTCATGGAGTGATGTCCTTTAATTAATTCAGTTACATATAAGATTACCTCACACCTGTTTTAATGAACTTAGTCTGATTTTCTGTAATATTGATAAGTTGTTTAAGGGATCACTGTTGCCTTTAGAGTATTCAGTCGTATTTCATTTGTGATGAAGGTTCAGGTGTCTGGCTGTTGTGAGGTAACAATTAATGAATGGTAAGTGTAGTAACCAGACACTTGGCACTTCGTCACAAGCTTCCAGTGCAGCCAGCTCATTCCAGCGGAACCTGGAAAAGAGGTTGCAACCAGCAACCGGGACAGGTAGCCTAATACTCCAGCTAGGAATTCAACTTTCCTGAGACTAAACTCCTTCCTACAGCGTCCGGACACTTCTAGGAGGCGCCTCTTTTCTTTCAGTGTGTATTGCTGTCTGTCCGTTTTAACAATAAACTCTAGTACACTACCTTCTATCTCTCTCTCTCCCCCCTGACCCACCTTCTCTCTCTTTCTCTCTCTCTTTGTAGTGAGAGAATGTTATTATACCAATTTTCAGGCGGGCCCCCCGCCTCTCTCTCTCCGTATTGAGAGTATATTTATACACCAGTTTTTGCCTCTTTCTCTCGCTCTCTCTCTCTCTCTCTCTGTAATGGAAGTATGTAATTATACCAATTTTCAGATGTCCTCTATCTATATCTTCGTAATGAGAGTATAATACACCAGTTTTTGCCTCCCTCCCCCCTCCCCTTTCTCTCTCTCTCTCTCTCTCTCTCTCTCATGAGAATGTATTATTATGGCAAATTTTAGCCTCTCTCGCTCTCCTCTCTAACTAGAGTATATTGTTACACAAGGTTTTGACGCTCTCTCTCTCTCTCCGCCATTCCCGGATGAATGAGAGAACTCTAACGAGAGCGTCCATTCATCGAGAGCTCCTTCTCCATTTCGGAGGGAATGGTGCCAGACCGCATTGTATCACCTTTTGGTTTCTCAGCAACGCTTGTAGGCTGAGGCTGCTTGCCCCAAGCCCATTTTTCTCCACCTTAGGCGTAGCTGTTCCTGGCATAGTTATAGGTGGGCGGGCGGACTGGAGGTCGGTGGTTAGGCCTAGCAAATGCAAGCGAGCGGTGCACCACTCGGCCACGGTATGCGTTGAATAATAACACTTTAGACCGTTGAACGCAGTGCTCACGGAACACCCGACCTC
>NC_061103.1:51719020-51731520 GCF_015104395.2 Macrobrachium nipponense
TGAGAGCGAGAACGTTTCTTTTCCCCAGGCACGAGGCGTCATACAGACGTATCAGCAGTTCCAGCCAAAAGCACGAGGCGTAAAAGGCCAGGACGCTCGGCGGACGAGAAGCGTTATCCCCCCCCAAGCGCCGAGGCGTCATCCTTTTATGGGGGGGGAGAAGCCCTAGGGGGCTTTTTTTTTTTGGCGCCAACCAAAAAGAAGGAAGCTTTTTTTTTTTTTTCTATCAAAAAAAAAAAGCCCTTCAAAAAAAAAAAAAAAAAAAAACTTTGAGAAGGAAGGATTATTTCATTCCCTTAGTCCCTAACCCCTATCAGGAGTTTGTCTCCCCCTTAGGAGGAAAAAAGACTCCTGATTTGTCTTTTTTACAGCTCCCCTCTAGACCCCCCCGAGTTTGGAGGAAAACTCGGAAGACGGAGTATCATGGATAAAGAGAAAGGGGGGGGACTATCTAACTACTAAAAAAGTATTTGACAGCCTGCTTCTGGAAGAAAAAAAAAATACGGAGACGATTTTTAACCCCCCCCCCTGCCGATCCCCCTTTTTTTTTTTTCCTCTCGCTCCTGTTTTCTCGAGCGCAAAGGCGAAGAAGTCTTCAATCTTTTTTTTAAGAATGAAGCGCGCCATTTCTAGAAAGGGGGAGGGCTCTTCAGTCTTTGAAATTCGTGGATGGATCGAAGAAAAAAAGGAGTTTGGTCGGGGGGGAAAAGAAACGGGTTTTCTTTTTCCTTGCAGCCTCCAGCAAGACTGCCAGGGAAAGGGGGCAAGGGGGCATTTTTTTGGTAAATCAGACGGGGGGGGAGAGAATATGGGCATTTCTCTTTCGTCTTTTTTCGGCAGAAAGCGGACTTTTCAAAACTTAGGGTCGATGTGTCACGAAAAAAAGGCAAAAAAAAAAGGATTGAACTCTAGCCGTGTGACTTTTGACGCCATTTCAGCAAAAACTTGGATTTTTTTCATCTCTGCAAGGGACTCTTCCATGTATTAGAAGTTTTCAACTTCTAAAATGCGGTCCCTTGGGGTGATGTCCAAGAAGGCCCCCCCATGATTCAGAAGGACTCGCCCACCCCCCAGAAGTTCTCCTGTGTATTCTGGTCATGTATTGACAAAGCGGTAAACAGGGGGGGGGATTGGGCTCGTTTGAGATCTCCTCTTTTTATTTGGAGCGGGACTTCTTTTAAGAAGAGAACAGTCTTTAGTGCTTTTTTGACTAAAAGCAGTCTTCCCCCCCCCATTTTTCCCACTTTCTTCCAAAGGGCAGCACTACTGTACTCTCCATTATCGGACTTTTTGTTTTTTCCTTTTCTCAGTAGTTGAAAGACATTCTCGTTCATTTTTTTAACTGAGGGGGGGAAGGCGACCCCTCAAGACCTTTACTTACCCAGCAGCAAGAAAAAAAAGAAGAAAAAAAAAAAAAAAAAAAAAAAAACCTTTTGCGACTTTGCGGCGGGAAAAAAAAAAAAAAAAAAAGGGAAAAAAAAAAAAAGGGGGGGAGGGGGGGGGGGGGGGGGGGGGGGGGGGGGGACCCGAGTACGTCTGTTTTCAGCCCCTTTCGAGGGGTTTTGGCCTTTACCTCCAGAGCCACCCCTCAAGAAGGAAAAAAAGGGGCTCCCTGAGAAAAAAAAAGAGAGGTAGGTCTGCCTTCCGTCCCTTAAGAAGGGAAAGTGATGGCTTCTCTCCTCCAAGCACCAGTTAGGTGCCAGGCTTCCTGGGATTTGTGGAGTACCTGGGGCAACATATCAACACAGACGCTTCATCAAAAAAAATTTGTCTGTGATAAGGAAAGGATATCTTATCCCATTTTTTTTCATGGACAGGTCCTCCCTGACTTCAACTCCGCGGGAAAAAAAATGACAGCAAAAAGTACAAGGATCCTGTAGGGGGGGGACGAGTGTTTTTTTTACTCTTCGATGATGGGTGGGGGATTCAGATGTGGGACAAGAGAGCGATAGAATAGTACTGGATCAAAACTCCCCGGGGTTTTAAACAAAGTCGCCTTTTTTTTTCTGTTTTTTGCGAAGGCCTTCGGGAGCTGGGTGGAGACCGGTGTTTTTTATAGACGTCAGCTCTCTGAACAAAAAATTGTTCGGAAGGAGAAGGTTTTTCCTCGATGGGAGACTTTTTTCGGCCTCTGTCCTTGAAGGCTATGCGACAAGGAGATTTTTGGATGGTTTGTTTTTTTTTTCTCTCCGGAAATCTCCAGGACGCCTATTTCCAAGTTTTTTTTCCCAATCCACCCTTTTTCATCGAAGAAAAAAAAGTTCTCCGTTTTTTTTCATGACGAGGGGGGGGAAAAAGGAAATCTTTTCAGTCAGAGCCTTGTGTTTCGGGGGGGCCTTTCCACAAAGCCTCCTCCAGGTCTTCCACAAGCCTTGATGAAGAATGTGCGCGGAGGTTTTTTTTCGTTTTTTACACCTCAAAGGTGTAAATATCCCTATGTATTTCTGGACGATTTAAAAAAAAACGGCCCTCATCAGGGCCAGATCAGAGGAGACAGTGCTTTTTTGGAGGACCTTACGTGACACTAAACCTGATCCAGATGTTGGGATTACTCGTAAAAAAAAAAAAAAAAACCTCGAGAAGTCCACAGCTGACCCCAGACAGAAAAAAAAAAAATTAGTTTCTACTTTGGGGATTTTTTCAGATGGATTCTCGGGGGCGGGTTTTCGAGTATTTCCTCGCAAGAGAGAAAATCGCAAAAAAAAGGTTTGCAGAAAGTTCTTTTCTTTTTTTCTTTTTTTTCTTTCTAGGGGGGAAGGAAAAAAAAAACAGACTCGGGCGAGGGGGAAAAATAAGGTGAGCCTTTTCTAGGGACCCCTTTCCTTCGCTCGGACATTTTCTTCCCACTAAGGAAGGGGGGGGGGGGGGAAAAAAAATCAATTTTTTCCATATAAACGTCTTCCCACTTTTCAATCTCCTTTTTAAAAAAAAAAAAGAGGTCTTGGAGTTGGAAGACTGCGGAAACATCTTTCAGACGCGGGGGGGGTCCCCATTCCAGGGTGGAGATGAAAAAAAAAAAAAAAAAACCGCACTTGGGGGGAATGGGGTGGTTGGGGGCCCCCCTCCCCCCCTGAAGGAGAAAAAAGGAAAATTCTTCCCTGGGGGAGAAATCCAGAACCCCAAACCTAGTGTTGTACTCCGACGCGTCAGAGAGTAAAAAAAAAAAAAAAATTAAACTGCCCAAAAAAAAAAAACCAAAGGGGAGCTCTCGCCGTACACCCCTGGCTCTGAAGCGTCTAAAAAAGAACCTCTTTTTTTTTTCTTTTTTGTTCAAAAACAAAGTAGTTCAAGTAAATTTGGGACAAAAAAAAAAACCCCCAACACAAAAAAGCCACTTTGTCTTTTACATTCGGAAACAAAAAAGGAGGGGGGGACTCCCCCACTCCTTGTTCCTCTAACCGAAAAAAACTTGCAAGAGATCTTCTGCTTTGGGAGTTTTTCTCAGAGGAACATACTCCCTGACTTTACAAGGTTCGTTCAGGGGGAGAAAAAAAAAAAATGGGGGAAAAAAAAAATGTTTCGGAGGGGGGGGGGGGCGGGACCCCCCCAGGCCCTCAGCAGGAGGAACCAGGGTCCTTCACACAGAGTGGAAAAAAAAAAAAAAAACCCTTAAACACAAAGATGTGTGTCAAGATCTCTGGTCTTTTTCTTTGGGGGAAGGGGGGACTCCTTCATGTGGATCTCTTGCCACGTTCCTCTTTTTCCCAAAAGGGGGGCTGGGGGGGGGGGGAGTCTTTTTTTTTTGCTCGGTCGTGGAAGACCCCCAGAGGCTCTGATTAGTCGACGCCTTTTTTTTCCTACTAGACCTGGTCTCACATAGACGTCTACGCTTTTTTCCTCCTTTTCAAAACATCCCCTGGGGGGGGGGGGACCTAGTGCTGAAAAAATTTGTGGCTTTTCAAAGGTGGGGACGAGGATGACATTGATTTTTTTTAGCCCCCCCCCCTTTTTTTGACCGGCCAACAAGACTGGTTCACGGAGGGGGGTGGTGGAGGGGGAGTGGATGGGGAGGGGAAATTTTTTCCCAGATCCCCTCCCCCAAGAAGGATTTGGGATTTCTTCTTTCAAAAAAAAAAAACAACCACACTTTCCCAGAGGTATCATCAAAACCAAAAAAAAAAAAAAAATCCCCCCGCTCTCGGGTCTGACTGCCTTTCGACTATCGAAAGACCCTCTTCAGAGGAGAGGGTTTCTCGTAAATTTGCCGGCAGGGCGCCGATCGCGAAGAGCCCGCAGAACCTCACTAGACAAGTTATATCAGTCCAAGTGGGAGGTTTTTTTTTTAGAAAAAAGGGGGTGGTGCAGAAAAAAAAAAAAAAAAAAAAAAAAAAGAAAACAAAAAAAAAAAAAAAACTAAGAAAGTTGTCCTCCTCCACTACCCCTCTGTAGCGGGGGGGAAATTGCGATTTCCTTCTATTCCTGAGAGAAAAAAAAGAATCTTCCATCTAGCTGTAATCCACAAAAATTTTAAAAGGATACAGAAAGTACTGCTTTTCGCAAACAGGTTTTGTTCAGGAATAGAGGATTAAATCTGGCAGATAAAAAACAAGGATCTCCACGATCTCATAAGATCCTTTGAGACTACGAAAAAAGTCAATAAAGGAACGGTCCCTCCTAAAAAAACTGGAACCTAGAAAAACGGGGTGGGGTACTCAAGTTCCTGTCATCGAAAAAAAAAAGGTTCGAACTCCTTTTTTCATCTGGGCGTCTTTCGAGACAATCACTAGGAAATGCTTATTTTCCTATTATTTCTTTTTAGCTATTGGCGGGGGGAAAAAGAAAGAAATTTAGTGAATACATGCTCTGGAGGATAAAAAAAAAAAAAAAAAGTAGGGGGATTTTTCAAGGGAGACTTCGGTTTTGGCTATTTTTTGCTTCGTTTAAAACCCGTTTTTTAGCTAAAAACGAGGGGGAAATCCCACGAATCCCTGGCCTAAAGTTCCTTCGAGGTTAAAGCTTATCGAGTCTCATAGGCAGTGGAAGCAGAAAGAGGTCTCTATGTCCTGTAAGAAGCTCTAAAAAAAAGTTTTTTCTACTTTCAGAGAAAAACACCAGGATGGGGGGCTCTAGACAAGGATCTTTTTTTGGTGGCGCGGGTTTTTTTTTTAAAAGACCCCACAAGAACTGATGTCAAGAATTTTTGCTTTTTTTTTTCTTTTTGCATTTTTCTTGTGTAGTGGAAACTCATTACAGACGCGCATTTTATCTTTACTGTTTTTTTTTTTTCCCCGGACGAAGAGTTCTTTGACTGTTGAGAGTGAAAGCTCATGAAGGGGTAAGGGGGGAGGGGGGCAGTAAAGGGTTTAGCGGGGGACGGGCTTTCTCTCCCGTTTCAAAAGAAAAATATTTTTTTTGTCGCTTAAAAACATCATAGGATACGACATTTTTGGAGATGCAAAAAACTCAGTATTTGCATCTCATTACTTGAGGGGGGGGAGACGTCGTGTGACTATGAGGGGGAAATGTTTTTCTCTGGGCGGGTTCCTTTTTCGTGTCGGCGGGGGATAACGATCCTGGGGTGGGGGGGAGGGGGGCAAACAAAAAAAAACCCACCAATTTTTTTTCCCTTAAGTTTATCATACTTTTTTACATTTCTTTTTTTTTAGAATATTGTCTAGAGTCTCTTCGTACAAAAAAAAGGAAACCTTTGGAATTGGTTGGAGCACAGGCCGGCCCAGTCAAAAACTTTGTTGTTTTCGTAAGAAATCCTTTTGTGATATCTTATTTAGATGAGTGTAAAAAAAATTTTTTTTTTTTTGTTTTTTTTTGAAAATTTATGTATGTGTGCGTATTTTTTTGTGTTTTTTTTTTTGAGGTTTTTTTATGCGTTTGTTGTGAAGAGTTCGGGGGGGGATTAACCTCGGAACAATCTTTATCTCTAACATGTTTTTTTGGGGGTTAGATCAGGGTGGTCGGGAATGGTTGTATGCTCCCTTTTCATAAAGGGGTGTATTGTCATATAAGTGGATCAGCACCCATTGACAAAGTCCTTTCAGGTCTGCCGAGTAAGCGGTTAATAAAGACCCCCAATCGGCAGACCCACAAGAAAAAAAAAAAAAAAAAAAAAACTTTTCTTCTTTGGCCAATAGATCATATATCTCGCTAAAAAGCGTTTTCTTGAGGTGATGAAGGGACTACTGGGGGCAAAATACCCACAAAGTTCTACACCCTATCAGCTACGTAGGGAAAAAAAAAAAAACCCAAAAAGGTTTTATGTTTATACCTACAACATATGTTTTTGGTTTTACCTGTCTATCCAGAAGTAACTTTGTCTCTTACCCTTCCACCAAACGGGGGTGCAATCAGCTAAGTATATATCTTTTTTTTGACAGGTAAGTTGATGTATGAAAATGATATTTTTTGTATGATTTTTTAAAACAATAAAGTTCATACAATACTTACCTGGCCAGAAAAAAAATATATTTCGATTATGGCCCCCACCCCCCAAACAGCCTTTCCCCGCATGAGACAGGGGGTGGAAGAGAGAAAAAACAAATTTTTTATGATAGAAAACGGGAAAAATGGTTCCCTAAGTCTGCCGGGGCGCCCCCCCAGGGCAGGCCGGTAGAATCACTGAAAAAAAAAAAAAACCTACCTGTAGCGAGTGGGCGCGGGAAATTTGAATTCTTGTTTTTCGGGGACGACGGGAAAAAGTTTCTTTAGCTAAAGTATATATCTGCCAGGTTTAAGTATGTATGAAAAACTTTATTGTATCATAACAATATAATGTTTTTTTTTTTTTTTTTTTTTTTAAAGAGATTTTTTTCCTGAAGGCATGCTTTTTTTCTAAAATATTGTTGCCTTGTTTTGTTTTTTTATGTTTTTTTCTAACATTTCTTCGCACTTTTCTTTGCAAAAAAAAAAAAAAATACAATTTATAGCTGACAATATATCATAAAAAATAGAACTATTTTAACCAATAGCAAATCCCAGGGGGTGTTTTTATGTGCACATAAGTATAAAAAAAGATGTATGGGAAGAAAAAAAGAGGAGCAGACACTCCCCCTTGGGGGGGGGGGGGAGTTCGGGGGGGAAACCCACACAAAAAAAAACAACCTCATGAGATGCTTATTAAGCTAAAGGGAAACTTTTAAGAGTTCAGTTGGAAAAGAGGGGGGGGGGGGGTTTATTTATAGCCCACTTTGAAGTAATGGAAACTATTACTCTCAATCTAACCAAAAAAAAAAAATCTTATGGGGGGGCTTAATATTTGAGGGCTCGCGAGGAGGTGAATCCGCCCCCCCACCACTCAAAACAAGTTATTGCTACTCATATGATGGTATCGGCCATTAAGGGTTTCCGGGGGGGGGGGGCCGGCTAATGCTTTTGGCCCTAAGGACAGGGGGGACTTGATATTTTATACCACCTTTTAAAATAAGGGACTTGGGGGGGGGGGGGGGAGGGGGGACATTCTCTAAAAAAAAAAAAAACCGCAAATGATTTTTTTTTCGCCTCTGACCTCGGGTTTTTTTTTTTGTGAGGGCCAGGGCGGGGATTTATCCCGAAAATAACCATTTTTTCAAATTCTATCTCCTCCCTTGAAATATGTATTAAAAAGACCTGGGATTTACTACCCATATATAGACCCTGGGATGTAGACCCTCCAATCGAATGGGGGGGGGGGGAGAGGGGGTTTTTTTTTTTTTTTTTTTTTTTCTCAAAAAAAAAAAAAGTCATTTTGTTTTTTTTTTTTTGCTTTAGATATTTTGAAAAAATTTTTCAATATGGTCCCCAAAAAAAAAAAAAAAAAAAAAAAAAAATTTAAACCCTATTAAAAAAAAATCAGGAGAAAAAAATTGTTTTTATAAAAAAAAATACGAAACAAAAAATTGGGGGAAAAAAAAAAAAAAAAAAAAAAAAAAGGGGCCCGGCCCTATTTTTTTTTTTTTGATGCTTTATAATGTCTTTCTGAGTTATATACCAAATTTCAAAAAAAAAAAGTTATAGCTTTTAAAAAAAAAAAAAAAAAAAAACTAAGTGAGAAAGAATAGATTTTGAAGGTCAAAATAAAAGCATCGTTTTTTTTTGAGATACAGGCGTTCAAAGTTTTCCTTTTCGTATTTCTATAAAGACAATATAAAAATAAAAAAATAAAAAATGGATTATTTAGAAATGTATATTTGTTTTTTTTTTGTGTATAATTTTAAACCAAAAAAAAAAAAAAAACTATTTTTTTGTTATTATCCATAATTTTAAAATCATAAATGATGATCCCTTTTTTTTTGCTCATATATTTTTTCACAGCCTGGGGCACTGCGTGAGGCAAAAAAGACGGGGCACTCTTCCTAGCAATTTTTCTCTCTCTTTCATAAAAATTCTCTGCCTTATTACAGGGGGGTATTTTTTTTTCTTCTTCTGTTTGTTAGCGAAGATGTTTTTTTTCCCTCCTTGTATTTTTTTCCTCTTTGGCATGATTGGGGGGGAAATTTCTTGCCCCGAAACAAAAAAAAAAAAGCCAAACAAAAAACGTTAATTGCAAGAGAAGTCCAAGAGGTGAAAAAAAAAAACTCGAAGGCGTACACTTTTTTTTTTTTTTTAAAAAACAAAAAAAGACAATTTAATAAATCATGATTATTATGAATTTCCATATTTTTTTTCCATTTTGGGTATTAAAAAAAAAAAAAAAAAAAAACCCAAAAAAAAAAAAAAAAACTTTGTTTTTTATTTATCATAAAAAAAAAAAAAATGAAGATCTCTTTGCTTTTCAAAAAAAAAAAAAAAAAAGGGGGGGGGGGGATCGTAGCCTAGGCACAGTGTTTTTTGGGGGGACGTGCTGTCCCAAGCAAGACGGGGGCGTTTTTTTTACTAAGCAAAAAAAAAAAAAAAAAAAAAAAACCCTCCCCTCTCTCTTCACAACTACGCATTATATTTATGAATAATTCTGTAATAGTACTTTGAGCGATTTATTGTCTGTATGTTAGCGAGACCTGTTTTTTTCCCCCCTTTGTCTTTTTTTTCCTCCATTGGGCGGCAATGATGAAATCTTTTTGCCGAAAAAAACAAAAAAAAAAAAAAAAAAAAATACATAAAAAAAACATACTTGAAAGCAGGCGAATGTCAGACCTGAAAAATGGAACGTGCAGACTACTTTTTTGACGTCTGTGGGATCGCACTAAAGGAACCTGGGGGTAGTAGCTTTGAGCCCTGAAGTGTTCCCTTTTTCTCGACGGGGAATTGTCTACAGGGAAAATGCCATTTCTCCCCCTTTTCCCTTTCTTTGACAATAAATTCAAAATTTTTTAACGATAATAGAAGAAAAAAAATTTATTTGCATTTTCTTTTACGGATCAATGTTTTAGGCTTATTGAGTACGTTTAACTAATTTTTACCCTGTAAAAACTACGCAAAGTCAGAGGAATTTTGACGAAATATTTCCGTATAGTATTCTTCAAAAATTGCCTATTTTGAAGCTCCATGAATTTTTTTTTTCCATGACTTTGCATTTTTCGCCTATACCTCCATATATAGAGGTTCCGGCCGGCCCCATTAAGGGTTAAACATATGGTTCCCTAATGAATTGTGCATGCTCAGAACCATTCCATAACAACAAAACCCCACTTTCCCAAAGGGTCCCTAACCATGTTGGGTAGATATGAGGTTAATAATACTTGACCGACAATAAACAACACCAAATCCTTCATCAGCAAGGTACTAGTCCATGCAGAGCTAGCTTAGAAATACCCATTCTTTCGTCCCATCATATCTCAGACTGAACCTTGTTGTATACAGTGTTTTTTAATCTTTAAGACTATTTTTCATGGTTATAGGCCTAGGGTTATATGGATAAATAAATCGCAAGCATTCTAGTAGGAACCCTAAAAATGGTAAAGCTGAAGATGACTACAACAAAAGATTGCAAATACCATAACAATAAACAAAAGACAAAATAATAAAGAAAAGGCACTAAATATTCCATTCAGTAACTAGGTTGGGGGAACCAGGATGCAGTACGTCTTCAGTTTTACCTTAAGAACGCTTAGGATCCTTGTAGATGTAGTGTGAAATAAATACAAAATGTTAGTTGGGATGCACTGAATTTTTATTTTTCAATTATATTACTTTTAATAGGCTAAGTAAAGTGCACGGTTAGGTTAGGTTTTTGGGGTTACCCAATTATTGTTTAAGCATATGACTGTTGACTAACACAATTCTCAGTTATCCACACCTCCCTTGAACTTAATTGTTTGATGGAGAGAAAAATTACTTTATTCTTCTTGAAAAATTTTGCCATAGTGTTAGAGGCTTTTATATTAATACCACTGTAGGCCAATGCAGACTGAAGTATGTATTATTTATTCTAACCAAAAACCAGTAAAAAATAGTTATTTAACAATGTTTAGTAGGTATGTTTTTACATGTGTCTTAAGGAAGTCTGATGGTTATAGCCCTGTGAGTTGTATCCCATATACATGTATGTATAGCGAAGTACATGAGTTTTGTTAATTAATTTATTGATGCTTGTGGTTTCAGAGGCAGCTGGTGATGCAGCAAAAGCACCTGAATTAGGTGCCAAGTGTGATGCTAATTTGGTGTAAGGGAGAGCACTCTTCTTAGGGAGATTTGCAGAAGTCAAGAAAAGTATTTATTGAAGGAAAACAAAAAAAAAAAAAAAAAAAAAAAGAAAAAAGCTAGTAAGTAATTTGATATATTGCTGAAACATCTTGGCTGTGGCATAATCTGTTAGAATATCCATTTTGAGATAAAAAGCAAAAGTGTTGTTGGAATCTAATGAAAATGGTGAACTAATCCTATTTTCCTCCCCAAAGTGTTTGAGGTGTCTAACCTCAAAATGCAGCCCAAGTTTGGACCATTGAAATAAAGAAAAAAAAAAAACAACAAAAAAAAAAAAAAGCACAAACATGCAACAAGGTGGCAACACTGATGAGCTGATGAGTGTTGAAGTAATAGGACTTCCAGTTGGTACATTTATATTGGTTTTGTAGTTATTTGCCTTAATTTACTGAAAAAAAAAAAAAAAAATTTCTAAGTTTTTTTTAATTTTTTATTTTTGAATAAGTAACTTGGCTAACAATTTCTTGCCTCAGCAGCTTGAAAATTTTAAAAAATTTTGTGGGTAATTGGGTATGATTCAAGTTTCTGATATTTCGCTGCAGTAGTGAATTCATGTCAAATTGTTTAACTACTGCTGTTGTAGTTTACTGTCCTACCACCCCACACAGGTTGATATAATTTGTAAAAAACAAAAAAAAAATTGCTTTTTTTGCCGAAACTAATACTTGCGTTCGAGACATGCTACAAGTAACGTAATAATGTAAATATATTCTTCGAAAGTTGCTACCAAACTGATTTGAGCGAAGTTGGTTGGTAAAGGTCAACTTTCCTTTTCTGATTAGTGTAGAAATTTAAATTTTGCTTTCATTACCTAGTTTACTGATTAGTGTAACAAATTTAGAAATTGTGTTTGAACCAATATTTGTTCCTACGTGATGTACAAACCCTTGGACCTTTACGTAAGGAATTACTTTCAGCGTAGGCTGGAATTATGTCCGTTAAATTCTTGAACAAGTTGGTTAGGCAGTAACTACCATCTGGTAGGCGGGTAGGCCCACCTGCCTGGATGTAAACACTCCACTTTGCTTTCGGCCATCTTCCCATGAAGACACAAGTTTGTGAGCTCTTGCTGACTAGCCGTTAATACAGTTTTCCTGGTGGGATCTCTAATGTACTATTTTGTTCATGAAACTTACCTGTCAGATATACCGTATATACTCGCATATATGCGACTTTTGAAACCTAATTTTGAAGCTAATTTTAAAAGGGGTCGCATCATACACGCGGTATAAAATTAGCGTACCGTCTATGCTTTCCCAAATCGGCAGATCGCGATAGTTACTACCGGAGGAAAACAGTAGATCTTTTAAAAAGTTATGTTTTACTTGTACTTCACTATATCCAATAATTGTATGCATTCTCATATTACTATTATATTTTTATTTACTACAAAAGAGCGATCGTGCGCCATTTGCATTATTTTTTTGGTTTATTTTACAACATGTTTAGCTGTTCTAGACTAACCATCTATAATTTCCAAATCAGTTAAGGCACAACACCGAAGGATTTTTTACAAACTTTTTTTTTTACTCAGTAAAAGAAACATTGTTACTTGAACTATTATTTTCCTTTTAGGATACGCAGGTAAGTGAAAATTTATTAAAGTAAAAAAAAATGCCATAAAATTAATTAAACTAAAATCCTCCAAAGTCGCTCTCCGTGTTCCGTATCATCAAATACTGCTCTGAATTCTTGCCATCAAGGCAGTCATTCATATTCGTCATTTTTCTTGCAAGATCTTTGATCATTTCATCCTCATCTCCTGCATCTTCCGTATAGGACATCGTCAATTCATATGGAAGGTATAGTCTTTGTCACCGTGGCGAGACTCTCTGGCGTGGCTTTTAAAAGATCTGTTCCCTTATGCTAATTTTACAAAAACAACAACTGCCCGTGTGTGAAACGACCTTTGAATGTCCTGAGACAAA